>NC_143390.1:44609924-44761439 GCF_980474605.1 Leiobunum rupestre
AAGGAGGCCCAAAACTTTTCAACGTAGGCACGTGCCTACTTGTGCCTACCGCTGGCAGCGCTACTGGTTCCCATAATGTTATAAAATGTTTTAGCTCACTAGATGGCGCCTAAGGCGTTATGTAAGATAGGGGGCACACAGAGCTAACAAGGGGGCCGCAAGCGACCGGTGTGACACTTGGGATCTTGCTAAATAAAATACCTTTATTAATCTGAATTAATCCGAGTTATTTTCCAAATTAACACATAATAGGTCTAAAAACATGCGAGGAAATGGGTTTGATCAGCCGAATAGATTCTACTGACTTGAACCATTTGGAAAGAGTGATGACTCGGGAAAACAAGTAGTACCGTTAAACGGTGATGAGGTTTTCAAGATGAAAATAATAGATGAATTTCCAAAGGTGTTTAAAGGAATTGGCTGTTTAAAAACAGAGTGTCGTATTGAATTAGAACCAGCGGCTATTCCCGTAATAGTTCCGCCCAGACGTATACCTTACGCTATTAGAGATAAGCTAAAGGAAGAGTTAACACGATTAGAAAATATAGGTATCATTCGTAAAGTGAGTTAACCTACTCGATGGGTTAGTCCACTTGTGATTATAGAAAAACCAGACCGAAGTTTGCGTCTATGTCTTGACCCGAAGACGTTGAACGAAAATATTCGAAGAGAACATTTTCAAATTCCTACAAAAGAGGAAATCCAAGCCGAATTATCAGGAGCCTGCTATTTTTCAAAACTCGACGCGGCATCGGGGTTTTACTAAATCCCTCTGGATGAGAGTAGTCAACTACTAACGACGTTTAACACGCCATGGGGCAGATTCGGTTTTTTGAGACTACCATTTGGCATTGAAACAGCGGAAGGCACACGTACACTACATGACGACGTATTGATATTTGGACGCTCCTTGGAAGAACACGACAAACGGCTACGATGCTCTTTGGAACTTCTAAATCGACCCAACGGAACTCTTAACAAGAAAAAGTGTGTTTTTCGCGCCAAAGAAGGTAAATATATGGGCGAAATAATCTCACACGAAGGAATGAGGCCGTGATCCGAGTAAAATCAAAGCGGTCCAAGAAATGCCAACACCGAAGACCAAACCTGACGTACAACGCGCTTTAGGATTGGTCATTTTTATCGGTAAATATATTCCGAACTTATCGACGAACACAGAACACCTTCGAAGCTTACTAAAGAACGAATCTCCGCAACAATGGCTTCCAGAACACGACGTGGAATGGAAATACATTAAGGACGCACTTTCGTGCAATCCAGTTCTGCAATTTTACGATCCGTCTCTTTCTACGAAAATTTCATCCGACGCCTCAAGTAGTGGGTTGGGTTGTGTTTTACTACAGCAACACGGAGGTGAATGGAAACCGGTCGCTTACGCGTCGTGCGAATTGACAGACGCAGAGACGAGATACGCCCAAGTGGGAAAAGAGGCTCTCGGTCTTGTGTATGGATGCCAAAGGTTCCATAATTACATATATGGACAACCGTTTCGACTGGAGACCGATCATAAGCCTTTGTTGGCCATGACGAAGCGTGTCCTTGCCGAAATCCCACCACGACTTCAAAGGTTATTTTTAAAACTGACAAAATATCAGTATTCAATGGAATACAAACCTGGAAAAGATTTGACGATCACGGACGCTTTATCAAGGGCAAGTTTACCGTTGTCCGACGACGAGAAGGACTTACAAGAGGAAGTCAGCGAAGAACTGCAGCTGCACATAAATTCAATATTACGAGCATTTCTAGTTAGCAGCAGTGTTCTTGAACTCATAAAGAGATAAGCCGAAAAGATCAAGTTCTTTCAGAAGTCAATGAACAAATCCGAAAAGGGTGGTCGTCCGTAACTAATTTAACATCGACGTACGCAACAATGCTCAAAGGATCAAGAATAGTCGTACCAGCGTCCCTACGTTCCAAAATCCTAGAATATATACACGATGGACATCTTGGAATAGAAAAGTGTAGACGTAGAGCTCGACAAGCCGTTTATTGGCCAAATTTGAATGCCGATGTGGAAAAGATTTGCAAAAGTTGCCCAACGTGCAATAAATTTCATTATACTCAACAAAGTGAACCCCTACTGATGCGAGATATACCGCAAGGTTCTTGGCAACGTAAAAGAGACGGCGCCAAGGTCTTATATTGTTGAAACTGAGGACGGAACCACACTACGACGGAATAGGCAGCAGCTAAGAACCGTGCTAGAACCACCTACAACAGAAACGCCGCCTCGTTTACTTAGGTCAAGAGAAGATAGAATTCCACCAAATAGTCTTCAAAAAAGACATGCAAACAAAACAGCTACTCCTTCCGAACAGATTCAGAACAATTCGGGATCATCTCAAATAACCGGTCCTATTCTTTCACCAAGACAATTACAAGACGGTGAATTCCACGTTCAGGAAAATCTCACACCGACGAATACACGAGAAAGCACCCTAGGGGCAAGACGATCGAAAAGGCAAATTAAGCCAGTGAAGAGACTTAACCTTTAAAGACTATATTGTGTTAAATATTTATAATCTTAAAATAACTCTGAAGTTAAGTTACTAAATGAATGTTAGTTTAAAGTAAAATATTTTAAAGCCTAAAATATTTATAAAAAATATGTTATTGGTTAAAGTAATAATCTAAGGGAAAAGATGTAGCAATATTATTATTAGTTAAAATTATTACCACTAGGGATCGCCACCTATTGTAAAATATGATAGGCAAGACTTCTAGGACTGCCTGGCAGTTGGTATTATGACAGCCATTAAAGTTACACTCGTTTAAAACCGTCTCATTATATTTGACTATTTAAGTATTAGATTAAGCACTAATAGCGAGTATAATAGTTAATTTATGTTTAAAGAACAATCATAAATGATACACAGACAATGTTGTCAGAATTTATAGCCCGGTGTACCGGTAAGAAAAGAACCACACCACCGGAGGCCTATCATCAGAATGCCCTACGCCAGCGTCCACAAGCCCGGACAGGTGACAAAACCAGCATGGGTAGCAGAACCCCACTACTGATGGTCGCACCCTCGACGCAAGCCGCTCAACCCAGCAGTTATCAACTCCACCAGTCTACGAAGATCAAGCATATGCAAGAAGACTTCAAGTTGCAGGACGAAGACACCTATGGATCTTGCCAATAAAAAACTCGATGGAGAAGATGACGCTTTGCCTAATCGCCAAGCCATTGGAGTATTACTACATATCGCCACTGTATCGAGACCTGATATCGCCAGCGCAGTCGGGATTCTTTGCCGAAGAGTTTCGAATCCTCGAGAACGGGACTGGACAGCTGCTAATCGGGTGATGTGGTACCTGAAAGGTACTACGGATGTCGCATTCCAGCTCTCATCAACGTCGACGTTGGATCTAAAAGGTTACGTCGACGCCGATTGGGCCGGTGATCGAAAGTCAACCAGCGGCCACTTATTTCAACTCGGCAATAGCATGGTATCATGGTCAAGTCGACAACAGTTAATTGCTTTGTCCTAAACCGAAGCTGAATACGTAGCGGCCGCTAACGCAGCCCAAGAGATCATATGGTTACGTCAACTACTAAAAGACATGGGTCAACGAGGATCTTATCCAACGACACTCTACGAAGACAACCAAGGGTGCATCCAATTATCCTTGACTAAGAGAACCATAGACATAATAAATAGGATAGACCCCCGATTTTATGGGGGCTCGCACGCTAGGTAGAACTAGAAGACGCGGGGGAAAGCGCCGGAAAACACCACCTATCGTAAACTAGTAAAACTATAAAATGTCACGTGGCTTAACGAAGTTAACGATGGCGTGCCAGGCAGGGTCGAGAATCGTATGTTCTTTCGTAAAGAGTATATAACACTCAAATTTTAATTTCAAGTCATGAATAAGTAGATTGATTTAATAGAAACTTATACGAAAGGTATGTAAATGTCTAATTATAAATATATATTAATATCTTGGTTTCAAATAACCAGGGTTGGCAAAAAACCGGCTTTTTTAAAAATTGAAAAATCCAGTATGGTTAAAACCGGCTGTAACCGGTGGTTTAAACCAGTTAAAACCATTAATAAAAAATGATCAAATTGCTTATATCAAGCCCTTATTGCTCAAATTTCTCGATTTAAAAATTACGTTTTTGCGCGGACAGTAACTTTACATTGTGAGGTATAGCAGACTTATTTACCCGCTTTTATACCCTAACATGGCAGCGTATTTTCACGGGCAAAATTAATTTTAAGATCCCCCAATTGCTTATATGTTAGCTCTCATTACTTGCGACAAAAAGTGAAGGTTAAGTTTTGTCAATGTTTCTAATTAATTTCTCAATTTTTTTTATAAAAAAAAAAGTGCCTTTAACCATGGATTTTATTTGGTGGTTAAATCCGGCTTAATCCAGGGTGGTTTAAACAAGTCTGGCTGGCTCTTGCCAACCCTGCAAATAACTCATTTAAAATGGTTGGTTAATAATATTAAGCCAAGGCTTAAGTAACATCTATGATATAAAATATAACAGAACTATGAAAATTATGTTACACAGTGCTGGTGGATATTTAACTATAAGTTAGCAAAAAAGTAAGTTATTAGCCTTGAAATAATATTAATTTAGAAAATTTATGCCTAATGGCTTTTTCCTTCAATTGACGGATTTTGAAATGACGTTTTAGAGCGCGGCACTACAGGTACATGTCTTGGGCACACAGCCTTCTTTGCGTGCTTTTTTGACTATAACATGTAGAGGTATTTTCACGCGCAAAATGAATTTTAAAAACCGTCAATTCTATTAAAAGAATTAGGCTTAGCTAGATTTTATTTGATATTTTATTTAATTTCTTAGGGTCTAGTTAGTATTTTAGTCAATATTGGATAGGTCAAGTTAGTGTTTTGAACAATAAGATATAAGAAATGTACATAAAGGTCTAGATAAATTTCGGGGCGTCTAAGCCTAACATAAAATACGGAATTGACACCTAGCAGACACCGAGGAAGGCATGTGACCAAGAGCCGCAGAGCGCGAGCATTTTAGTACTAATCCCAGCAAACACAAGTGGTCCCTGGGACGTCCTACGAATGTCTCAAAGTGCATTATACGTCCAAGTCCAAACGGATATCCAGACAATGTCGTTGGGACGTGACAAAAATAATATATTTTAGAATTAATATCTAAAGTACATCCAAAATATCGCTTACCAATTTGGACATCTCCTGGATGTCCTTTACAGATCCAAAATATTTAGCTATATTTTGGATCTGTAAAGGACATCCAGGAGATGTCGAAATTGGTAAGCGATATTTTGGATCTATAATGGGCATCCTGGATGTACATTTTTAGATCTAAAATATCGCTAAACATTTGGGACATCTCCTGGATGTCCATTATAGATCCAAAATATCGCTAAACATTTGGGACATTTCCTGGATGCCCTTTACAGATCCCAAATATCGCTAAAAATTTGGGAAATGTCCTGGATGTACATTTTTAGATTCAAAATATCGCTAAACATTTGGGACATCTCCTGGATGCCCTTTACAGATCCAAAATATCGCTAAACATTTGGGACATATCCTGGATTTTACATTTTTAGATTCAAAATATCGCTAAACATTTGGGACATCTCCCGGATGTCCATTATAAATCAAAGATATTCCTAAACATTTCGGACATATCCTGGATGTACATTCTTAGATCTAAAATATCGATTAATTTGATGGATGTTCGGAGAACATCCACTAGATGTCCAGAATGCCGGATTTCATGGAACTGTGAATGACGTCTATGTCCAAGAGCTGTACATTTGTAAATGTCAGGACTGACATTTACAAATTATTAATTAACACTTTAAATTAATGTGCGCCACAACTTTAATTTTGGTTTAGATTACTTTTTAAATTATTTAAGCCCGATTACTGGTAGCGCTTACGTCGATCGTCTTCCGGAAAATTAAGAAGAAAACGATCACATTTGGTCTGCCTAATTCTTTTTATTACTAGCAGTTAACACCGCGCGCGCGTGCTAGAAGGAGCTCAGATGTATGAGGTATGGTTCGACGTATATATTTTCTTTTCGCGGCAATTTCTTTTATTTGAATGCATGTAGTGTTTAAAAGGATAAATTCTACCGTAGAACGTATACTTCACGTCCTGTGAATGTCTCAAAGTCACCATTATATGTCCAAGCCCAAATGAATATCCTTAAAATGTCGTTGGGATGTGACAAAAATAATACATTTAAAGTTATATTCATATTACATACAAAATATCGCTAACAAATTAGGACATCTCCTGGATGTCCATTTTAGATCTAAATATCGGTGAATTTGATGGACGTTAGGACAACATCCTTTTATGTCCAAAATGCCGGATTACATCAAAATGTGAATGACGTATGTAGGATGTCCAGGAGATGTAAGTTTTGAAATGTCAGGATTTACATTTGCACGCGTATGCAAATTAATAATTAATTCTAAATTAATGTGCAACGCCAATTTAATTTTGGTTTAGATGACTTTTAAAATAAATATTTATTAAAAATATTATGTTACAATAATTCAAGCAGCTGGGACAGATTATTGCTACTAGCCCTTACGTCTTCTACCGAAAATTAAAGAAGAAAATGATCCCCTTTGTACAGCCCTCTTGTAATAGTAACAAAGTCGATACGTTGTCTGCTAGAAGGAGTCAAGGGTTAAGTGAAATCGTGCCTCGTGGTTCTACATCATTTCTTTTTGCGGGAATTTCTATTATTTGAAAGCATATTGTTAATAATTAAACATTTATTAAGTGTGGATCTAAGGTAGAAGGTTTTCTTCACGACATATTACGTAAATCCAAATAATGTAATTTAAATTAATTATTATTTTGCTACTTCCAACCGCATTGTAGATTTCGCGCTGTTATTCCATTTTATTCCCTATCGGCGGAAATTAGGCTTAATCATGGGCCGATGGAGAAACGGGGAAAAAACGCATCTGTTGTCTGCTATAACTCAGGAAAGTCGAGAAACTGGTTTGTTGTTGCGTATTTTTAAGTCATTGTGCTATTTTTCGGAGAAAAATATTTGTCAAATGCTTGAGATATATTTAAAAAGATAATTGAAACCTATAAAAAAAACTTTGAAACCATATCTAACTGCTCAATAGATATTTTGAAGTAATTATCAGGCACGTAGGAACGTTTTGGATTAAGGGGGGTACAAAATTGAATGTTGAATTAGGCACCCCATTCATCGACAGGTTTTTAGCACCCCTTTCAAAACAATTTGGCGCCCCTTCACAATTTCAAGGGGGGGTAGAAAAATGTCGATTATTTAATGGCTTTTTTCTTACTTTGAAGGTTTAAATTACCTTTTTAAATACCTCAAGAACTTGACAGTTATATTTTTCTCATGAAATATCATCATAACTTGAAAATCCGCGCAAACGAGTCTCCCGAAGTTCCACAGACGACAGATGCGTTTTTTCCGCGGGTTGGCTATCCCTGTCTTAAAATAATGCGATTATATAGGAAGATCAACACAAAAACCCTTATAATAACAATTTAATACTTTAAATATTATTTTTATCTACACATTTAATATTGCTTCAATATTTGCCTTAAAGGGGTTTTAAATTCTAGAATTTAGTGTTATAATTTTTGTATTAAACAATTATATTCTATAACAGATATGCCCAGAGGCTTCTTTAGCTATTAGGCGAAGAACGAGCGCGCCTATGTGCACCTCGTTATGAGGGGCGCTTCAGATTTCAATATATCCCATGAATTGCTAGTTAGAGACGAGGGGCTGATCAATACATGTAATTAGAGGTGAGTCGAGCATCCGGTTAAACTGGATTAGGCTGGTTGGGGACAAATGTTTTCGGGCCGGAAATGGGCGGGTTTTTAAAGTTGCATATTGGGTGGGCTTGGGTTTGGACCGGTTTTAACTATGTCGGGCTTGGGCATTTGTCTGTAAAAACCCATTACCCAATAGGGACATGACACTGTGACGTTGCAACACGTCACCTATGTTTTTTCCTACATATTTAGGTATACAGTTTTCATCCATTTGATATCCATTGGACGTCCTTTTCCAGGTCCAGTGGACGTCTCAGGCATATCCATTGGACGTCCTTAAGTACTTATTTAGGTACAGTTTTCATCCATTTGATATCCATTGGGCGTCCTTTTCCAGGTCCAGTGGACGTCTCAGGCATATCCATTGGACGTCCTTAAGTACATATTTAGGTACAGTTTTCATCCATTTGATATCCATTGGACGTCCTTTTCCAGGTCCAGTGGACATCTCAGGCATATCCATTGGACGTCCTTAAGCATACCTTAATATGTACAGATTTCATCCATTTGGTATCCAATGGACGTCTTTTACCAGGGTAGGTGGACGTCTCACGGACGTAGAAACCCGGGACATTTGGATGGTTTTAGTACGTCCCTTGGGCGTAATCTGCAGGTTTTTGGATATAATACGGATATCCAAAATGTCCAAACTGGATATCTAGTGGATATCCGTGGGACTAACTTGGGTTTGCTGGGAAGTGCTTGACCTTTCCGCAGGCCGTAGTCTTTAGACACCATCTGTTGGTGACTTTTAGTATAATTTTTAAGCAGGAGACAATGGCTCTCGTGACGATAGCACAAGCTTTCTTACCGATAGATAGCGCCTTATAAGGATAGCCTGCAGAAATTACGCGTTTCTGCTAGCAGCTATCACCTGCGTATTCACTCCCTTTGAAATATTTTATCTAGAACTTTATATACGTTTCCTATATCTATGACTATGGCCTCGGACGCTATTCCGTCCAATTTGGTGCCTTTTTCGCCTGGTCCTCAACTTTTTGTGCTGGACCCCTTCAAACCTAAAACAACGCTAAATCGTCCTGTTTTCCAACTAAATTCTACTCTACATTCTCAGCTGGAAGATAATTTTCCTCCAACCTCAACTAACTCTTCTTCAAGCTCGCTTCTGAACCCGTGTACGCAACGCTCTCAAGAGTCGCTATCTGCTCCACTACCATATGCTACTAAAACCAAGAACTAATTTATGTATAACATGGACTAATTAACAACCGGGACGGTCCGGCATGGGAAAAAGTAAAAAAGAACAAGCATCGACGCACTCTAGCGGTACTCGCGGGCATAACAGGAAATGCTTGAATAGGCTGGTGATTCAAAATAGGCGGGGGGAGTAAAATAGGGCAAGAAGTTTCCTTGGAATGCTGGGAATTTAAAAGTTGAACCACGAGATTACCACGCGGTGCTAATATGTTATAGCGTTTTCCATTGGGAACCTCCGAGCACTTCCGGAGTGCTCCAAAATCAAAATCGTATTCCATTGGGAAAAAAGGGGCAACTCCGAGAGGGAGGATCGTCTTCCATTGACCAAGTTACTCCCTCCCGGAGTGCTCCCGGAGTGCTCCCAGCTGCCCCATGCCCCCATCTCAAGAGTCGGAGGGAAACAAAAGAGTGTTCCGAAAACGTTTCGTATTTCATTGGGAGTTACCAGGGCCCATCCTCCGAGCGCCTCCTACAGAGAGCAGTGACGTCATTCAACAAATCCGGATCACACTCGGAGGTTCCCAATGGAAAACGCTATTAGTCTTTAAAATTAATCGTCGTAAGAATTTAGAATATCAAACTTCTTCGATCATACTTATAGTAAAATATTCTGCTTACCGTCTGAAAACAATTTCCAAATTTGTAACGGTTGTTATTATTAACATTGAATAATATTATTTATAAATATAAATGATCGTACCATGGCTTAATAGTTGCTTACCTTTTTTATGATGAATAATTTAGAATTAGAAGATATCTTAGAATTAGAAGTGGAAAACGTATTATTTAACTATACTAATTATACTTATTTAACGTGATAACATAGATGGTTATGAGACACGTTTGGGGCTTCCTTTATAAACAACAATCTGAAAATTCAAATCGCAACCGCTAAACCGTTAAAAATGTTTCCCGACAGATGGCGAAATTTCAAAAATCAGTTTCCAGTTTATGACGTTTGAATCACCAGATCTTTTTGGGAGTTTTCAAAATATTCGCTTCTAATAACCGAATTGCTTTGAAAATTGTATATGGCCTGAACCAAACCAAGTAGTTCCCTAACTGCCAATATTTTGGAGCAACAGTCAACTAAAACTAAATTTAAGCGGTGCGCGTAGCAATGCACGTACGGACAATGTCCGCCTACTGCCTCTTCTACTTTCACCCTCACTCCTTTTACGTGTCCCCTCATTACACTTGCCCCGTCATATGTCTGTCCAACGCAATTCTCCAGGTTTAAACCATCCTCTGTCAAAAGATTTATAATTGCCAAGCGGATATTCTCAGAATCGAACTTATGTAAATCAGTGAAACCTAGAAATCTTTCTACGACACCTATTTCTATTCTAGTATATCGAATACAAACGCTTAGCTGCTCTACCCCTGCATTGTCCCGGGTTTCATCGGCAATTACAGAGTAAAACGCCTTACTAAATTTGCACAAATGTCAATTATTTCATTTGTACAGTGCTGTGAATATATTTTGCATTATTGTGCATACTCTCGCATTTGGCTTTCAAATCAGGACATTTTCTTTTCAGAAGTTCTAAAATTTCAATAACATTTCCTCTGTTTCCAATTTTATCGGCAGATGTATTCCCCTGAAGTGCTAAATCTTGTTGAGAACATAAAATTATTATTATTTCTATTTACGTCAATTCTATGGTGGCCATTAACCTGACACGCTATTGATCCACGAGATTTTAATTCAGTGTAGTCTAAATACATTCTATAGGCTAGTTGGTGGGAAGATTTATTCGAAGTGAAATGTTCTTCGAATTTTTTCGCCATATTTTTCCAATCCGAAAATCCGTTCACAAATCCAGTATTTCTACTGCCTAGAAAATGACGGCAACAAAAGCACTAAACTGCATTTTTTGCAACTGAATATCCAAGCATTCGATATTTGTCGTACCAAGAAGAAATGAAACCACGATTTTTACCACCCATTAAAGTTTTAGGAAAAGGATTGAGTTTATTCTGAACTGGAAGGCAATCTTTATCTAAACTAATATCCAATTCGTGTAAGCGCACTTCTGTTAAATTAGTTAAATCTTGCACATCGGCAGATATAGTAGGGTTTCTAATAATTTCGGCTTCATTACTTAGTGCAA
This sequence comes from Leiobunum rupestre, assembly GCF_980474605.1. NCBI lineage: Eukaryota > Metazoa > Arthropoda > Arachnida > Opiliones > Sclerosomatidae > Leiobunum > Leiobunum rupestre. The sequence continues at coordinate 44,621,105 of NC_143390.1, forward strand.
TGTCTAAAGCAGAACTGACGTTTGGAAGAACCTCAGAAATATTACCACCTTCGAATTCTAAACCCTCTTTATTTCCCAAGCTTTCCCCGGGACTATCATTATGACTCTTGCCTGACGATTTCAAAAAACGTTCCATCGCGCCTTTCTGACTACTAACAACACCATCTTCTCTCTTGCGCTTCTGGCGTTTTTGGGCCCCAGATAAAAACTTTCGGGTGCTCATATTTTAAAACTTAATTTAAAACCTATTCTAAACGAAGCTTGTAATAGCTTAGTAGTCTCGAAAAGACTGTTTGGAATAAAGCAGAGCTATAGTATATGTAAATATAATAGCTAATTAGGTTTCAAAAAGGCAGTGGGAAAATCAGCTATAAATAGCAAATTAGCCTTGAAAAAGGCTGTTTGGAAAATTAAGCTACAATAGCTTACTAGCCTTGAAAAAGGCTGTTTGGAAATTAAGCTACAATAGCTTATTAGCCTGAAAAAGGCTGTATGGAAAATTAAGCTACAATAGCTTATTAGCCTTGAAAAAGGCTGTTTGGAAAATTAAACTACTATAGCTTATTAGCCTTGAAAAAGGCTGTTTGGAAAATTAAGCTACAATAGCATATTAGCCTTGAAAAAGGCTGTTTGGAAAATTAAGCTACAATAGCTTATTAGCCTTGAAAAAGGCTGTTGAAAAATCAACTATTAAATCTAGTTAAATTCTGGCCAAAAGAGACACGAAATTGAGAACCATCTTGCTCAGGAGACGAAAACGAAATGACGATTGACGAAACGCGAGGCCCTAATCACTGACGGACCCCGTTCGATGGTCACTGAAATCACGTGACTTCGCAAAAGAGGGAAAAAGGGGAAACCCAAATTCCTCAATATTTGAAAGAATAACCCCTTCCTATCAAAGCAATAGGCTTGGCTTTACCTCTGCTGGGACGAGAAAGAGAGAAATCCAGTTTTGGCAATCCCCCCCTCCGGTCCTCTTCACTGACGTCGTCAAATTCCAAGAAACTAAATGTCTTTGTTGTGTGTATTGTAGCTTCTCACTGACACCGAGGCAAAAAGACAGGTGTCCCTGCGCTTTCGGCCTAGCATGACGTATTTCCCCCTCCCGGCGTCGCCATCTCTTATCAGTCAATTCAAAAGAAAAAGTTTTTTCAAGTGGAAAATCTATAATCACGGACAGCGTTGCCAACCGTACTCTAATTATAGTACATTTCGATAAAATTAACTTTCGATTTTCTTCGTTTCCAATCTGTTATATTACTCTCAGTAGGCTAAAAATGTATATATCAAATCTTATTTTACAAACTAGTAACTAAAAATATTGAGGGTTATAATAGGCACCGTTTCAAAAATTTAGAGGCCCCCAAAGTAGGCCTACACTTTTTCAACGTAGGCACGTGCCTACTTGTGCCTATTGCTGGCGGGGAGCCTGATCAAACCCATTTCCTCGCATGTTTTTAGACCTATTATGGGAACTAGATTTTCCTCGACTAACACAAATGCTGTATGGATTTTTCTTGATTTGAAAAATATATCCAAATGTATTGTTCCTAAACTTTTAATTGGAAACCCTCCATACGCTCTAAAACATGTTCTTCCTTTGTGTATCTTTGGCTTTGGTTTTATCCCGCTATAGATATTTATAGGAAGCAGATTTGTTTGGGCTCCTGTGTCGATTTTACAAGGTACATTTTTGTTTTATAGATAGATACAACTTCGACCCAATCTTTGTCAACTTTCCCAATTGTAATTTCTCTGTTAGAAATAGCTCCTATGACGAAATCGTCATCACTCGTACCAGCCTCTATTTCGCCTACTGTAGTTTTAGTTTTACAAGCTTTAGCCCAATGTCCTTTACCGTGACATTTGTGACATTCATCTAGGGCTCGGGGATTGGTAAACTTTTATCCATAAATAAAATTTTCCAGTTTATCCGATAAATTATTATTTGAATAAAGCTGTTCTTCGTATTATTCGATTAATTTTATCCGAATAAATTAACCACTTCATATTTTGATTGATTTTATCACCGTTTATTTATCGTTTAATACTTTTGTTTATCTAAGGAATTCTATACTCGTAATTAAAAGTTATTTATGTCACTCGTTTTGACCGTTAATTTTTCAACCAAATGAAAACTAATGTGTAAACTTATTTTATTTCGTAAATTAAATTAACTGGTTAATGATTTTCGGTCAAGTTCTTTATTTAGATAATATAGCTATTTTTCGATAAAGGGAAACGGCAATCGTACCACCTGGTTTCTTCAAACGGTACAAGTACCACCTGGTTTCTTCAAACGGTACAAGTACCACCTGGTTTCTTCAAACGGTACAAGTACCACCTGGTTTCTTCAAACGGTACAAGTACCTCCTGGTTTCTTCAAACGGTACAAGTACCTCCTGGTTTCTTCAAACGGTACAAGTACCACCTGGTTTCTTCAAACGGTACAAGTACCACCTGGTTTCTTCGAACGGTACAAATACCACCTGGTTTCTTCGAACGGTACAAGTACCTCCTGGTTTCTTCAAACGGTACAAGTACCACCTGGTTTCTTCAAACGGTACAAGTACCACCTGGTTTCTTCGAACGGTACAAGTACCACCTGGTTTCTTCGAACGGTACAAGTACCACCTGGTTTCTTCAAACGGTACAAGTACCACCTGGTTTCTTCGAACGGTACAAATACCACCTGGTTTCTTCGAACGGTACAAGTACCTCCTGGTTTCTTCAAACGGTACAAGTACCACCTGGTTTCTTCAAACGGTACAAGTACCACCTGGTTTCTTCGAACGGTACAAGTACCACCTGGTTTCTTCGAACGGTACAAGTACCACCTGGTTTCTTCAAACGGTACAAGTACCACCTGGTTTCTTCGAACGGTACAAGTACCACCTGGTTTCTTCGAACGGTACAAGTACCACCTGGTTTCTTCAAACGGTACAAGTACCACCTGGTGTCTTCAACAGTACAAGTACGTATGCCCACCCTCTCGAGTCATTTATCTTTGACTCCAGGCCCTAGGCTATGATAGGGTCTCTAATTTTCTGGTCTGCAGATCTTCAAGACCAGTTCAGCCACTTTAGCACGACACCGGCTTTATTAATTTGGTGGGTGTTCAGTATTTAAAACTTTAGAAAGTTCTTAGTCTCCAAAGACTTCGTTTTCGTAACCCAATATTTAAGGGGAATGTGTCAAAGTACATACATCTTATTTCATTTCTAGCCTTTCTAATGGGAATTCAAAATCTAAGTTATGACGTATTTAAGTCTATGTTATTTGCTTGGAGCCGAAGAATATTGAATTTAGATTTAGCAATATTACCCGACTTATACGATATATTTGAAATAAATTTAGTCGGGTAATACAGAATTTGGATAATTACATATGTTCGTTTAAATTAGCATTCTTTCTATTTGATTTGAAAAATATTTTTGATTAATTAATGACGGTAAAATTTGTTCAAAAATACGATGTTTTCTTTTCTCGGAAATATGTCCAATTTCTTTCTATTAGGAACCTATAATCTGTTTGGCTATTTCTAAAAAATAAAATAACTGTTAAAAAATTAAATAGCTAAAGCTCTTCGTGGTTTTTCGGGTAAAATATATTTTCGAAAACAGGCAATGATAAACTTATTATGTTTAAAAAACCAGTTAGGTATATATACATAAAAACTTAATCAGCTAAACAATATGAAATTTATTTGAACTAAAATGTGCGAGAGATTTATTCGGAAAATTATCTGTAAATTGTCCGATTATTTATAGTTCACTGAATTTTTCGATCGAAATGATCAGAAAACCCCGAGCCCTACATTCATCTTTATACGCCGGAAATTTTAATTTTTCATGTTTACCCAAACAACGAAAAAATTTTTCCGTCCATTGTTTTTTATCTTCCGGTTTGGAGCGTTTTTGCTTTGTAGGTTTGGAAGTTTGGTTCTGTTTCCCTTTAACGACAACCCCTTTCCCTTATAATGGACTCTTCCAGTGTACCGTAGTTACACGATTTTGCTGTGAATCGGAGGTCAACCACATACTGTTCTATAGACTCTCCTTCGTTTTGTACGCGACAACGAAATACGTAGCGTTCATGAGCCTCGTTAATCTTCGGTGTGCAATAAGCCTTGAACTCTGCCACTACATTGTTGTAGGTCTTATCAGCAGGCGTAGCAAACGTAAAGGTGTTATATACATCAATGAATCATTTATGATTGTTCTTTGAACATAAATTAACTATTATACTCGTTATTAGTGCTTAATCTAATACTTAAATAGTCAAATATAATGAGACGGTGTTAAACCATGGACACTGTATCTCTAACCGGACGGGAAAAGCTGTAGCTTCCACCATACAAAATCACCGGCCGCCGCCACCGTCTCTCTGTAAAGGGGGGAGGTTCATGAATTTTGAAAGTTTCGGGCTGTCAAGGCCATATAATTCGTCACGTGGTCGACAAAACGTTCCGTTTGAAATGGGGGTTTACATTCTTTCGAATGACCTTGACGGCCCTGCGAATCGAGTACGGCCGACTATTTCAGCTAATATGAAGTAGGACGCAAACGGACAGTGAGGGGGTACCTCTTTTAGGCTGCTTTTCCCGTCCGGTTAGAGATACAGTGTCCATGGTTAAACGAAGGTTTTAAGGTTTAAAGGTTTTTATTTGCCGTAAGAGAACTTACACTCTTTTGAAACAGAGGGGCTCCGAAAAATGGAGCTCAGCAGCATAGAAATCGGATAACAAACTAGAACGCTTAATCGAATGGCTGGCAGACCACCGATTAGATTCTTGGCTGTTAACACTTTCGAAACCAGCCTTGGAAATAACGGTGGTCAGGTGGTCAAAGACCAGTTAATTAATTGTTCAGACCAGTTTATTTATTCAAAATTTGAGGGGTCACTGGTCACCGTGTCCAGTTTATTAATTCGAAATAATTTCAAAAAAACAGAAGGTGACCAGTTTAGTAATTCCAAATAATAGGAGATGAACTATTAATTCAAGGTTTATATCAATTTGGATTTCCTTATTCACTGGAAGGGTCACAGGGGTTCCGAGAATTCGCAGCGCGGTCATCTTTGGTCGTGGCAATAGTCTTCTAAGATAAGTAAAAAAAATGAGTTGGGGTTCCGCCAGTATTAGCTGCATAATTTAGGGTTCCATAGCAAAAAGAAATTGGGAACCAACCGCTGGCCTAGAGAAAGAGAGGTAATAAGGTAAATTACGAGGGTCTTCTAGGCTCTGGTAGTAGTCTTAGGTGAGATAGTACTATATTGTACTATTCTGGTGGTACTCATAAAATAAAGTTAACTATTTTGAATACGTGTAAAGTTAATGTTACCAACATAATCTAACTTCTAAACATGTAGTATATGTTTTTTAGGCATATAAATGACATTAGAACATTTTATATAAGACCAGTTTAATAATTCATAAGCTAGGGGTCGAAACACGAGAGAAGCCTTTGACCAGCCGTTAGAGGCGCCACTAGTAGCACTGCTGAAGCGCGGGCGAAATTTTGACCAGCGTCTGCTATCGTATGCAAGTTGAGCCATTGAACACGCCAGTCTATTTAGCGAAGCGTATATATAGTCTTTGATCTACACCACGCGCGCAAAGCTTAATTATTTTAACTAGTGATCAGGTCTACTTTGTGAATAACGTAGGCACTGATGCAAATAACCATTTACAGGTGTTGTTGATTCATTAGTGGTCTTTTCCACTTTCTCTAACGGTTTTAGCTGTAAGTACAAAGCAAGATGTGATTTTCGGATTCATATTTTTCGAAAGGTAAATACAGCATTTCTTTGTTATTTTACGATATGATAGATTATCTTTGAATAATTGTTGTAACTTATCGGTATTTAGGGCTAGTTAGGCTTAGCCTTTGCTATCCAATTCTGTCACTCTTGTAAGCTAATGTTATGCAATTATATGTTACCTAGCTAGCTCATATCCAAAAGTTAAATTTTTCTTCTCTGGTTGTTTGGGAATTTTACCTTGGTCACATAGGCCTAACTATTTATAATACTTAGTTTATAGTAGGTTTTCAGTTGGCTTCTGTTAAAATTAGATGTACTTTTATTTAGAGAAACTGTCTTTGCTAAAGGATTATATAAGGTATTAACCAAGTATATTCTTGCTGGCTCTGAGATCTGGCCCTAAATGGGTTAGAGTGTGCAATAACTGGTGGCTTTACCGGGGAGTCGGGGTCCGGCTCTTGTAACCCATAAGGGCGGTGGCGCACTGGGAGATGTTAGCTCTGATCAAATGGTCCTATCTCCACCTCCGACTTCGGTCAGGTTTGGGCTGGATACTGAACTTCGGTTCAGGCTAACGGAGAGGGTCCAGGCAAACTGGCCGCCTCGGCGGATTGGGTAGCCTGCTGTGGGGCGGCGAGCCTCCATATGCGGGCACGGCGGTCCTGTTTCCCGGCCTTTTGGGGCCCAACGGGATCTCCGGTGCCAGCTGTGCCGGGTTACTTGGGCTGCTGTGTGCTCGTCGTTCCCCTTTAGGAGCTCTTTCCAAAGGGTTTGGCTCCTTACCTTCATAGGTAGGGTGTCGGCTGGAGTTGCTATAGCATCCATTCTAAATCCCACTGCTGTGTGCGAAGTGGGGATTGGTCCACCCATTGCTGCACCTTCTGCTGGGTTGAGTGGCTTGCGTCAAAGGTGAGACCATCAGTAGTGGGGTTCTGCTACCCATGCTGGATTTGTCACCTGTCCGGGCTAGGTGGACGCTGGCGTAGGGCACTATGATGATAGACCTCCGGTGGTATGATCTCTGTTACTAGGTACACCGGGTTATAAATTCTGACACACTGGCTCTGAGGTCTACATTTAGCGTTGAAATAATACACAATGTATATACTAATTAAAAGTATTAAATATAATTTATTATACGTTTGATTCGTTTGCGTTCTACATGTCGAACAGTCTCATCGGTGTCGTGTTTTCTTTTCAAAGCATTGATACTGAACTTAAAGTGAAGTGACCCATTATTCCGACTTTCCCATCATTTTATCTCACACAACCTTCACAATAGCTTCATTTTCAAGAGATTTATTGCATAAATAACAAGAGTTAGCTGGGTGGTAGATATTCGCGATAAACAATTACTGTGCACCGGTTTCCCTCATAATCATTGCGGGTAAAACAACTATTTCTAACAGTTAACCTGTGAAAAGATATGTTTGGTTTGAGAAATTACTCCTAAAATATTGAATTAACCATTCTTCATTTTTTATTTAAAAAAAACTAGCTTTCTATGATTTGAAAGAAACGCGTTTTCTAGTGCGTTCTTAGCGATTGGAAATTATGGTTAAAAGAAAACTATTTCTAACACTAACCTGTGAAAAGATGTTTTCTTTTGTGTATTTACTCTTACATGATTTAATTACGCAATTTTGAGCCATTCTTCAACTTTAATTAAACATAAGTCGCTTTAAAGATGTAAAAAAAACGCGTTAGCGTCGAGCTAAAGTCGGCCATTTAATCTTAGGCGAAATAGAATGTTAGTTCACCAGTGTGGCGCAGATAGCGTAACTTTCGTTGCCAGCCAAACGAAAAGCATGGGCCAAAGGCAGGGTTTTTTAAAAGTTCTAATCGGACCACGCGACAAAATTTCAAAAATCGTTCCAGTTTGTTATCCGATTTCTATGCTCAGAAGCGCGTGAAAAATATATTCAGATAATCATTAATGGCAGCACTTTCCGAAACAAAAAAACAGAGATTATCTGAACAAGTTAAACAGAAAAAATAAAAGTAAAAGTATATAGAATCCATATACAAATGGAATAAATGAAATGTAAAAATACAAATTGTATACGAAAATACAGATAGATACAAAAAATATCTATATCTATATCATAAAATAAATGGCACTGAAAATACGCGAGAGGAGAGGAAACTGACTACTGGTAGAGGGACTAATTAAGGCAAGTTGCTTCGCCGCCATTCCAGTTTGAGTTTTTGCCAGAGTGTAAGGATGGATGCGACCATTTCAAAATTCCAAGGGGAGCCGGTAAGACCAAGTAGTAGTTCTAAAGGGTCGTCACGATGGACCAAGCGCCAGTTGACCTGATTTGTGCCGAGGGAACGCAGAGGACATTTGAGTAGTACATGGAGAGTGTCCTCCCTAGCTGCTCCACAGAGTTTGCACTCAGCGGAGTAAGGGCTTAACTCGGCTTGTCGTACGCTGGTTAGCAGGGAGCCTGTGCGTGCTTGGAATAGTAACCCACTACTGCAACGGCCGGTATAACAATCCTCCGTCTTGGGAAGTCGTTTGAGGGTATATATGCCTAAACTACGCTTGTGCCCTACCTGACTCCGCCAAAACTGGGCAGAAGAAACCGTTATTTCGGAATTTACACAATTCAACCACAGCCTATAGTTAGTCGCATTACCACGTTTAGTACCGATCCCATACTTGCGGTTTAGCTGGGCGATGCGTGCGGTCCACGCTACCTCGTAGCCATTAGATCTAATGAAGTCATAGACCTGCTTCACCCGTCCCAGGAACCTTACCTTGCTACGATATTCACGGAGGTCCATAGTGGACCAACCCATCTCGCCCTGTATGGCTGGGGTGGCCGCAAAAGGGCCAGTGTCAAGCAGCGCTTTCCCAGTTGATTGCGATCGAGACAGTCAGCTGTAGACTTAGAGTAGCTGACCACCTCGTTCCCGTAGGTGAGGGCGGGAACCGCCACAGCCTTCCACAACGTACGATCGACGGTATATTTGTTATAGGAGTGTGACGCCATATTGGTGACTGCCTACCTCAGTTTATTTGCCTTAGCCTTAATAAGTTTTTCCATACCATGAAGATTATCCGCCTGATTTGTAATAAAAATACCGAGATAAGAATAGCTATTGACGACCGACATGGGTTTACCTCCCAGAGCAAACGAGTCGACGGCGTAAGTACTAGACTGTGAACTTTCAAAAATAATTAGATTTCTCTAACCTATAAGTCAACCCCTGCCTCTCAGCGAAAGTAGCGCAAACATTCAAAGGGTGCTGTAAATCAGTTGCAGTGTTAGCCATAAGGGCCACGTCATCGGCATAGAGCAGACACGAAATCCGTAAGATTCTAGGCGGGCCAGACCGACTCGGAAGAGATGCCCCCGCAGTTAAAGGGGCTCCAAAGTTCGGTGGCAAAATGTATGTAAAGTCAGTAAAGTGCGAAATTTACGGTTGACTCTGCCCGCCTCTGCCAAGGCCGAGTGAGGTGTGGGGGGAATGAAAAGCATGCTCAATTTTCTTTTTTTTTTACCACCAAACTTTGGAGCCCCTTTAAAGCTTCAATATTATTTGCCAATTCATCGATATAGACAACGAACAGCAATGCCGACAGCGGACAACCCTGACGGAGGCCCACCTTTCTCTGAACGGGGAGAGTAGTGAAACCAGAGAGGTTACACTACTACGAGTGTAACTTTAATGGCTGTCATAAAACCAACTGCCAGGCGGTCCTAGAAGTCTTGCCTATCATATTTTACAATAGGTGGCGACCCCTTGTGGTAATAATTGTAACTAATAATAATATTGCTACAGTCTGTCTTTAGAACTTGAATACCGAGGTAGTAGGAGACCTCACCGAGATCTTTCAATTCGAAGCGAGCATTCAATCGGTCTGCGATGGAGTCAATGATGTCGTCCCTCTTGTTGATTATAAGAATATCGTCGACGTATAGGAGTACATAGCTCCAAGTCATGTCCTTTTCTTGTCTGTTGTATAGGCATGGATCGGCTTTGCTTCTAGTGAATCCTTCGCTGAGTAAAACTTCATTAGCTCGCTTATTTCAAGCTCTTGCAGATTGTTTAAGACCGTATATGCTGTGCTTGAGCTTGTATACTTTAACCTCATGACCAGCTTGGACAAAGCCTGGGGGTTGCTCCATGTACAAGTCTTCTTTTATATCCCCATGAAGAAAGGCGGTCTTCACGTCAAAATGTCGGACTTGCATGTTCATGGCTGTTGCGATACTCAGAAGAACTCGAACCGTCTCATAATTCACAACAGGGGCAAAAGTCTCGTCATAGTCTTCACTAACCTTCTGTGTGAAACCTTTAGCCACGAGTCTTGCTTTGTACTTCTGCACTTGTCGTATTTCGTCTTGAACACCCATTTGCATCCGATTGCTTTTCGGCTGTCTGGTAGCTGTACGAGTTCCAACGTCTTACGTTCTTCGAGTGATCTCATCTCATCCTCAGCGGCTTGAACCCATTTGGTCTTCTCACGTTTTGGCATGCCGATCACTTCGTCCCAACTGGCAGGTGGTCGTTCATGCTCAGTTGCTGCCTTGTAAGTAAGCCGATTTGGTGGAATCCCTTTAGTTGACCTCGTGGAACGTCTCGGTGTAGTTTTATTATCATCGTCGTCTTCAATACCGGTGCCAGTTTCATCGGACTTTGAGGTAACTGGGGATTCTCTCTCGGCGCTCACATCGGAACTGATTACGTAGTCTGTCGTGGGTTTCTGAGTTGATGCCGTGATATCCCCTTCTGGCTCGTGAGAGATCTTGGAAACGGAATCACCTTCATCGAATCGCACAGTTCGGCTCAAGCTAATCCTATTGGTTTCAGGATTTAGTATACGATAGCTTTTGGTAGCGGATCCATACCCCACAAAGATACATTTGGTTGCTTTACCGTCCCATTAAGAGCGTTTCTCCTTGGGTACTTGAGCAAACGCTTTACTGCCAAAGACTCGAATGTGCTGAATTCTTGGTTTCGATCCATGCCATAGTTCTTACGGTGTTTTTTTCCAACGGACTGCTCGGCAATCGATTTTGCAGGTAAGATGCTTCTCCCCAGTAAACGTCCTTCAGGTTAGCATCGAGAAGCATGCACTTCACCATTTCAATTAACAATCGATTTTTACGCTCAGCAATTCCGTTTTGTTGAGGGGTATAAGGAACGGTCATCTGGTGTTCAATTCCTTTCCTCCTCAGGTAGTCTTGGATTGCTTTTCCAACGTACTCGCCTCCGTTATCGGAACGGATCAAGGTTGGTTTTCTTCGGAATTTATTAGAGACTAAGGCGATGTACTCCTTCAGTTTTTCCAGGACTTCGTTTTGGTTCTTTATAAGATACGTGTGCGTAAATCTTGAGTGATCATCGATACAGGTAAGCAAGTACTTGTTTCCGCTGAACGTGGCTGTTCTCATAGGACCGCAGATATCGGTATGAATTAAATCTAATGGTTGGCGACTTGAAGTTTCGCTTTCTTTCGGAAACGGTTTCGTGGTCATTTTTCCTTTCACGCAACACTCGCAGATAATCTTGGATTTTCAATTCCGCAATTGAATCCCAATTGCCAGTTCTTGGTCATTCAGTTTGTTAACGGCTTTTGAGTTTCTATCTGTTGTAACGGAATTGAACCCGCCTTGCATTTCAGTCTGTAGAGCCATCGGTCCATTTCCGCAGTTGCAACCAGTCTTTGACCTCCCAATATGTTGCAGGTGTTGCCTTCGAAGATCATCTTGTGTCCAGCTCGAGCCAATCTGTGGACTGATAGAAGACTTCCTCCTAGTTTTGGAACGTAGAGGACTTCTTTAACTCTGCCGTCTCTGATATCTCCGTTCGGACCGATGCATTGTATGACGCCTTGACCAACGCCTTTAGCTTCTATGACGGAGTTTAAAAAAATCGCGGTGCAACACCTCGGGATGTCTCCTTGTTAGTGTAGGGAGCTGTTGGCTCGGCGTGGCATGAAGGGCTTGCCACCACCCTCCTATGCATTGGTGCCCAGCCACCTGTTTAAGGCCTTGGGTATTAGCCTAGCTGATTATTATTATTATTTTTATTCTTACAAGTTCCCCCTACACGTTTTCAAGCGGTGGCTTAACCTCTCTATTGTAATATATCGGAATTGAGTTTCTTTCTCATCATTTTAAAATTACCGCCCGAAAATAGTTCTCCCTACATGGTTCAAATAGGAGTTTTAACTCTAATGAATGAATATGTTTTAGCAGTTGGGATTATGAGTAGACCATAACGCCAACTGCCGCTGTATCTCTAAATTGAGTTGGCGTAATGAGCATCTCACAAGGCCAACTGCCCCTAAGAGCAACTCCTCATTACACCAACTGATGAAGCAGATGGTGTATGTTCCGTGTGAAATAAGGTCTCATTAAATTTTTTTTTTATATCTGAATGTTATAGAGAGGCATACTTAGGAGTAATTATGTTACATATGCTAATAGTAACCCACAAAACCGTTAAAAGAGCTAGCATTTCCACAACCAAAAATGCCCATAACTCCAGCTGTTCATTTCCACAACCACGGCCAACTTCGATCGCGCGTACCGCGCTTTAGCGGCCCCGTCAATTGCCTCGCATCTAATGTTAATTTGTGTGTATGAATAATCCCGATAGGGACGCTACATACGACCAAGGATTCTATATTAAAATATAGAATCCTTGATACGACCAAAAACCTACAGTAACTATCACTAAAGGCGGGGAATACAAGCGAAATCGCGGAAAAATGTTTTTTCTTCAGTTTTCCACTTTCCTATTTAGAAAAAACAACGTATAGTAAGTTAAACTATCTTTTCGCAATATATTTATGTATAAAAAATATTAAATGAAGAAAAAGAGACCCGTTTTTTACGCGAAGGCGCCATATTAGAATACATAGTTTTGAAGGCTGTAGAGGTGTTTAGAACGTTTTGACGCGTAAATAATGTCTCTCTTAAAATTTATAAATATATATATATATATATATATATATATATATATATATATATATATAGCAAATTCACGAGTTTATGCTAATAGCTTAGGTAGTATTTTCTGTAAATCTAATTAGTTTTAAGAGTAAGAATCTTAAAACTAATATAATTAAAGATAAAAGATGCTTAGGTACAGTCCCGGACAAAAGTTTCTGGACACTTTGTTTTTCAAATATTCCAAAAACCGTTAAGAGTAGAAAGTCGAATGATACCTTTTTGGAAATTTTAAAGAACAGAGAAACTTTTGGCTATTTTAAATTTTTAAAATGTTAGGAATTATTTAACCAAGGCTTAACAAATAAAACATCGCTTTTTCAACCAATTGAAATTCTCCAATTGCGTGCACGTGACTAACGCCATTCGACGCGCCGAATTATGTCCATTCCAGAACCGGTTTCGTTTTCCAAATCGGACAAGTGGTTCCGGACATATTGAGGAAAAACCATAACCATAAAACGAATTTTTAAAGCTTAATCAAAATTAATTTCAAATTTTAGGTCAGTTTTAGTTGGCAGCGAGGAATCGGCCGACAACTCGGTTACACGACTTTTTACAGTTTTTGACGGTGATTTTTTTAAATATCTTCATATATTTTTCGATATTTTAGAATATTGAATTCATATTTTATAGTCTTGTGAGTATTTAAGAAATAGTTACGTGATATTTTATCGCCGTTTTTGAGGTTTATAATTAGTTTCGGGGTAATCAGGGTGCATTTTTAAGCATTTTTAATTGGTTTCGGCTTTCGGGGTAATATTTCGGTGTGGTTTTAGCATTTTTCATAAATTTCGGGGTAATATGTCGGGGTCTTTTCGAGTTTTAGATATGTTTTGAACTATTATATCGACGTTCAATTAATTTTGGGTTAATAGGGCGAAGTGTTTTGACATTTTAATTAGATTTTGTGTAATATGTCGGCGTTAATTGGAGTTTTCAATTAGTTTCAGATTAATATGTCGGCGTTTTTGGGCGATCTTAATTAGTTTTGGAGTAATATTTTCGCGTCTGTTGGCGTGTTGAATCAGTTTCGAGTTATTATATGTGAGTTTATGACGTTTTCAATTAGTTTACGGGTTATGTGTCTGGGTTTTTTGACATTTTAAATTAGTTTCGGGGTTGTCTATTAGTGTTTTTCGACGTTTTAAATTAGTTTTGGGGTTGTCTATTAAACTACAGTTTAGTTAAAAGAAAAACTCGGCTTCTCTCTTCAAATTCGAATAACGAAACTTTTTCTTGGACCCGTTTATTTCCAATAAGTTACAAAAGATGTCGCAATATGTCCGTGTCATTCTCCACCTAAATCGGATGGTTCTATTGAATATTTAAAAACGACACACTCAATTTTGGATCTGTTTTAATATAAACCACCTCCTGGTAGCCTACTATGTTTTAACTTCCATGTCATTCGGAGTTGTAGTTGTTGAGTTATTAGGGGAAATTACGCCATAAGAGTGCCTTGATAGAGGAGTTTCGCTCGTTACGCTCCAAAAATTAGTTTTAACTTTATATTTATTTTAATAAATATATTTTTACTCTACGTATTTAGAATAGAGCGATTTAAAAATAGCCGCAGTGTGCTTGGCCACTTGAGTTCGAAAGGGGTAAAGGTTTAACTGAATTTTTGTTTAACCAGGAATGCTCAAGAAAACTACATCGAAGCGTGAAATTTTATACATTATAATTTTTAACAAACCATCGTTTGAAGAGAAATAATAGAGATCACAATTATAACACAGACAAAACCAATTTTAGAAAGCAATAGATCGCCAACTCCTAAAGTTTGACATTAAAATGCTAGTTGGTCGACTAACATTCTTAAAAAAGGTTTGGTTATCGACTCTGAAAAGTCTAATTCCAAAATGAACCAACTCGAAAAAAGTCAGAAAGCGAGACCCTGACTTAAAGCGACTTCAACGTTTTCAATAGTTGGTTAGTCAAGGTGGCGGCAATGTTTCGTATCGGAGTCCGCGTCTCAATGATCTTAGTTAGAGATAACAAGTATGAAACTAAGCGAGTGTAAGTGGAGTTGGGCTGACTACCGGAAAAGAGGCTTGAATTCAATTTACGTCACGAAAACAACCGTGAGCCTCTAACCCAAACCAACATTTTGAGCTTGGAAAAAAATGGGCTACTTGGGATTGTTTCGAAATTTCGGTCTAATATCGGTCAACTTTAATTTGGTCCCCCGAATTCTGTGAATTGAATATGCCCAACTCTGTTCGTGGCGAACAATATAATAATCATAATAATCCGCTTACAATTTTAGAAAAATCGCGCAAAGGTAATATGCACCATTTCTGTCAAGTGTGCAAAAATTAAAATTTGGTATTGCAAGTTTGAACGCAACCTACCAACTTCCCAGAAATTCATTTTGAACTTGACCAATCTGCACACCCCGTTTGAAATTTACGCATTTAATTATACGCCGTGACAAATTTGCTCGCTTCCATCGAAATTTGTCCACTAAATCGACCAAAGTTTCATAAGGTATTCGAAATTCGTGCACATCTGGTAGGAGATGCGCGGTTTTGAATGGCTAATTTGCGCAACTTTGAAGAAAACTTTAGCCCGATTTAGTCTGTAAACTTAATGTGCATAATTGTTCTCCTAAAAAGTTGAGCAGAGTTTCGCAAATAACTGCCCTTTTACAGGAGTGTGATCAAGATATGTTTAGTGAAATGAGCCTTCCCCTGCCCTGCTCTTCGTATACGACCCTTCTACTTAAACTATTTTAAAATATCATTTTGTTGAATAATATTTTACGTGTTAGTTGCCGCAGCTTAGCGTTATTTAATAAGAACGACATGACGTTAAACTCCCTGAAAATAAACGGAAACATGCAATAATATAACACGTAATTTACTTAACTTTCCTGAAATAGCAATGAGATACCGCATAACTATTATAAAATACCGACCAAGCAAACTATGCATACACCAAACCTATACATCACACCGAACATTTATTTGCGAGAACTCTTGTATACACCGAAAAACACCGATACAATAGCGCGATACTAATTAAAAACGCCAAAAACCCAGACACATAACCCCAAAACTAATAATAAACATCAAGAAACCCAAACACATAACCTCGAAACTAATTAAAAACGTCAAAAAAACCCAAACACATAGCCCCGAAAATAATAAAAACCGTCAAAAAAAACAGACACACAACCCCAAAACTAAATTAAAACACAAATAATCCCAGACACATAACCCAGAAACTAATTTAAAACGTCAAAAACCCAGACACACAAACCCGAAACTAATTAAAACCACAAAGAATCCTAGATACATAACCCCGAAAATAATTAAAAACGTTCAAAAACCTTGAAGAATAGCCCCGAAACTTAAAAAAAAAGCCAAAAACTCCGATTTAATAGCTCAAAACTAATTAAAACGTCAAAAAACACTAATAGACAACCCCAAAACTAATTTAAAACGTCGAAAAACACTAATAGACAACCCCGAAACTAATTTAAAATATCAAAAAACCCAGACACATAACCCGTAAACTAATTGAAAACGTCATAAACTCACATATAATAGCTCGAATATGATTCAACACGCCAACAGACGCGAAAATATTACTCCGAAACTAATTAAGATCGCCCAAAAACGCCGACATATTACACAAAATCTAATTAAAAATGTCAAACAACTTCGCCCTATTAACCCAAAATTAATTGAACGTCGATATAATAGTTCAAAACATATCTAAAACTCGAAAAGACCCCGACATATTACCCCGAAATTTATGAAAAATGCTAAAACCACACCGAAATATTACCCCGAAACCGCTTAGAAATGCACCCTGATTACCCCGAAACTAATTATAAACCTCAAAAACGGCGATAAAATATCACGTAACTATTTCTTAAATACTCACAAGACTATAAAATATGAATTCAAAATTCTAAAATATCGAAAAATATATGAAGATATTTAAAAAAATCACCGTCAAAAACTGTAAAAAGTCGTGTAACCGAGTTGTCGGCCGATTCCTCGCTGCCAACTAAAACTGACCTAAAATTTGAAATTAATTTTGATTAAGCTTTAAAAATTCGTTTTATGGTTTTGGTTTTTCCTCAATATGTCCGGAACCACTTGTCCGATTTGGAAAACGAAACCGGTTCTGGAATGGACATAATTCGGCGCGTCGAATGGCGTTAGTCACGTGCACGCAATTGGAGAATTTCAATTGGTTGAAAAAGCGATGTTTTATTTGTTAAGCCTTGGTTAAATAATTCCTAACATTTTAAAAATTTAAAATAGCCAAAAGTTTCTCTGTTCTTTAAAATTTCCAAAAAGGTATCATTCGACTTTCTACTCTTAACGGTTTTTGGAATATTTGAAAAACAAAGTGTCCAGAAACTTTTGTCCGGGACTGTACCTAAGCATCTTTTATCTTTAATTATATTAGTTTTAAGATTCTTACTCTTAAAACTAATTAGATTTACAGAAAATACTACCTAAGCTATTAGCATAAACTCGTGAATTTGCTATATATATATATATATATATATATATATATATATATATATATATATATATATATATATATATATATATTTATAAATTTTAAGAGAGACATTATTTACGCGTCAAAACGTTCTAAACACCTCTACAGCCTTCAAAACTATGTATTCTAATATGGCGCCTTCGCGTAAAAAACGGGTCTCTTTTTCTTCATTTAATATTTTTTATACATAAATATATTGCGAAAAGATAGTTTAACTTACTATACGTTGTTTTTTCTAAATAGGAAAGTGGAAAACTGAAGAAAAAACATTTTTCCGCGATTTCGCTTGTATTCCCCGCCTTTAGTGATAGTTACTGTAGGTTTTTGGTCGTATCAAGGATTCTATATTTTAATATAGAATCCTTGGTCGTATGTAGCGTCCCTATCGGGATTATTCATACACACAAATTAACATTAGATGCGAGGCAATTGACGGGGCCGCTAAAGCGCGGTACGCGCGATCGAAGTTGGCCGTGGTTGTGGAAATGAACAGCTGGAGTTATGGGCATTTTTGGTTGTGGAAATGCTAGCTCTTTTAACGGTTTTGTGGGTTACTATTAGCATATGTAACATAATTACTCCTAAGTATGCCTCTCTATAACATTCAGATATAAAAAAAAAATTTAATGAGACCTTATTTCACACGGAACATACACTAAGTGGACCCAAAAATGGCAACACAATTAGAAACACGTGAGAAATACTTCACTAACTTTCGTTTCCCATCAGTAAAGGCCCCGGTTCGCAAGCGATTTCGCCTGCGAATTTTTGCGCACGCGCCCATGCGCCATGACTTCCATTCTATTTAAGTCAAGCGACGCGACGCTATTTGCCCGCGAAATTTCGCGCGCGTAGGCTATGGGTGCATCCACCTTAGGCTGATGACGCGTTTTTCGCCACGGAGTCGGAAATGACGTAATTTGCATCCTATCCAGTAAACAAAGTTGCATTAAAGAAAATGCTTTTATGGCATACTTATGACTGATTATGTTACATATGCTATTAGCCTATTAATTTTGTCCGTTTTCTTTTGCTTTTGCGTTACTGCTGTGTAAAATTGTAATGTGATGTATAAGGCCAACAGGCTGACACTAATTTTTGGTTTTACAAAAAATAAATACGTTAAAGCCATTGAACCGTGCTGTGTTTGTTGCTCCCATAGAGATAGAAAAGAAATAGAGGCACTAATGTATCTGGCGAAGTTAACTCGAGTGCCGACCCCCTTTTCGCCAATGTAGGAAGCCATTGAGATGGGCAGATTTTAATTTTGCTGCGCTTCCTAGGGAGCCGCTCTGTTACAACAGAGTGTACTAGTACGGCAATAAAATAACCTATAACCTATAAACTATAACCTATTACGTGGCGCCATCGATGCGCGGTGAAATGAAATACATTATGCCTTTTGGAAAATCAACTGTCATTTGATGTAAACAAAGAAAGGATAGATGGCGTTGCAAATTCTGCCCATCTCCGCTTTCATATATGCGTGGGGGGGATGAATTTTCCCGGTCAAAAACAGGGATGCCTTAACGCGGTAATCTTCCCTCTATTTCTTTTCTATCTCTATGGTTGCTCCTAGCTTGAACCGTCTTGTGATCGTAGCTACTTGTCCTCGATTTATTTAAGGTGGTGTTTTTACAGTGTAATGGCTAACCAAAAGAATGTATCAGTTTCCAATTTGTACACCGATTTAAATCGTTATTGTCAAAGTAGTGAATATGACCGGGCTCTGAAAACAGTAAATAAAAGTACGAAATCGTGGTTTTCTTTAAGCCTTGCTTTTCCATATGCATAATGGATGAAAATGAAGATTGTGTGTAACTCTAATAATGTTATACTTTATTAAATAGTATTGAAAGAATCACCAGAAGATGATAAAGCATTTCATTGCAAAATTGTTTGTCACATTCAATCGTCGCAGTTTGATGAAGCTGTAAAAGCATTAGCTAAAACCCCAAATCTATCCAGGTACCATACTTTGATTTATAACAAGCTTCAATTGGCCTTTGAACAAACTATCTCTATGTCCTGAAAATGAAAACGCCAATCATTTTTGACCCCAACTTGTCAAAGACTTTAGATATTTTGCCATTATGGGATTGATAAATTCTGCAGTAGTTTCTGTTAATTTTTATTTTATTTAACAAATACTGGCAATTGAAGTATGCGAGTGAGTGGACATCATTTTTAAAAACAATTGATAAGACTCATAAGGAAATTCATAGAATTTAGATAGTTTTAAATGTTATGAAAAACAAGATGGTCTATGTAAGTTAATATGCTGTTTTTTTTCTTATGAGATTCAGTAAACAGTATGTCAGTTGTGAGCTTCAATGTAAATTGTCCTTCAATTGGACACTCACCCGTCAAAGGTCAAACCATCTCAAACTCATTTAAGAAATTCTGTAATTTTTTATTGTAGCGATTTGGTGTTTGAGCGAGCATATTGCTTGTATCGTTTGAATAGAGTTAACGAAGCCTATTCTTTATTGAAAGGACTTTCAAATCCGTCATTTCGTGAGCAAGAACTGTTGGCACAAGTGGTAATTGTCTATTTTTTTCATAATTTGCGAAGGGTGGAGATTAACATGAATTATTATAGCTTTATAGGCTAGAAAAATATGAGGATTGTTTCGATACTTATCGTAATCTCATCAAAAACTCTGAAGATGATTATGAAGATGAACGGGAAACAAATTTAGCTGCCGTTATTGCTAGTCTTAGTGTTGATAATAAACAAAGTGTAATGTTTATATTTATTAACTAAAAACACACTCATTCTTATTGTTTAATTGTTTAATTAGTTCAAAAATGCTCCTCAACTTCGAGAGCATACATACGAGCTTTGCTATAATAATGCGTGTTCTTTGCTCGGACAAAATAAATTTCCAGAGGCAATTGCTAAATTAAAAGCTGCTGAAGGTGACTTAAATTCAATTTATATAGTAGTAATCCCTTGTTAAATATCTGTATTTTATTTCAGAACTTTGTAGGAAAACTTTAGAGGAGGAAGACACACCAGAAGATGAAATTGAAGAAGAGTTGGGAATTATTAGGTTAAATGAACATTTTCCATAGATCAATTTAACATCCTTTATATATTAAATTAAACCGTTTTAGAACGCAGTTAGGATATGCTTTGCACATGCAGTCAAAAATTGATCAGGCTTTGAAACAATATAATATGGTTTTAAAAAATAAGTAAATGTTGTTTTAAATTTTTCTTATATTCATTTATAATCAACATTATTATCCTGCATTATTTTAGGCCATCGGATGTTGCGGTAGTAGCTGTTGCTTCCAACAATATTGTAGCTATTAATAAGGATCAAAATGTCTTTGAGTCAAAGAAAAGAATGAAATCTGCTATTGGAGATAGTTTGGATTCCAAATTAACCTTCAGTCAGCGCTGTGCCATTGGACTCAACAATTGTCTACTTTTACTTCACACTAACCAGTTAGATTTGTGTAAAAAACAATTGGATAAAATAAAGAAGGAATTTCCTAGTATATCTGCTCAAGCTACTCTCATTCACGCTGCTCTGCTATGCCGAGAAAAGAACACGCAGGAAGCCACCAATATTCTAAGAGTAAGTATATGTATAATAAAAACCACTAGGGGAACATGCGAAAAGGGTTCAGAGAGATTGTACAATCAACTCAATAAACTGAAATATTTTCAAGTTTATTTCTTATCAAATGTATCAACATCATTTCTTTAGCAATATGCGACTGCTAACCCTGAACAATCAACAGCCATTTCTTTCACTTTGGTTCAATTACTGCTGATGCAAGGTCATGTTAATGATGCCTGTAATGTTTTGAAATCTTTGGGAGATGCCGCAAAGAGTCCTGGAGTTGTAAGTTAAAGCTTTAATTATTTTTTGAGTTTCGAATTTTCCAGGTTGTTTTAGTATAAATTTCTTTTAGATATCTTCCTTGGTTACGTTGTATCTGAGTCAAGAAGACAAGGACTCTGCTAGTGCAGTTTTGAAAGAAGCTGTAGCGTGGTATAAGAAGAATAAGGTATGTGAAAAAATTAAGAGAAATTAAAAATGGTAATTTTTAATTTTTCTAAATTTTTTCACATACCTAAATTATTTCACTTTTAGCCTTCTAGCCCCGCCTTAGCTTTATTAGTTCACGAAAGTTCTCAATTCCATTTGAGACATGGAGAAGCTAAAGAAGCTGCTGCGTTGTTAGAAGAGCAAAGGAAGTATGTACTTTAAGCAATTTGTCACAGCTATTAGCATACATTAATGATGTTTTTATTTTAGAGCCAATCCTAAGGATTCTAAAATTTTAGCACAATTAATTTCTGCCTACTCTCAAATTGATCCTGCAAAAGCTAAAGAGTTCAGTATTAAGAATCTTACCAATTATCAATTTCTTAAACTTATTTGTACAAATTTTTAGAGTAAGCAAAAACCTTCCATCAATTGAAGAGATTTGTGAAAGAGTTGATGCAGAATCTCTCGAAACGGCCAACTGGACAATGGGGGTTAAATATATTAAGAAAACAGGCAAAGGAGAACCCAGTCCTGCAACTCCAGCTGCAAGTGGAGAGCTTATTCTCAAGAAGAAGAGAAAGAGAAAGAAGGGTATGTCCATTTTGGTTTATTACTTCACTTGAAACTTTATAAAACAAGTTTATCTATTTCCTTTAGGGAAGTTGCCCAAGAATTACGATCCAAATGTTGACCCTGATCCAGAAAGATGGCTTCCAAAAAGAGAAAGAACTGCGTTTAAGAAAAGAAAAGACCGAAGGGGAGCTAGCGGAGTTGGTAAGTCCACAATATAAAATTTTAGTCGAAAAATTGGATTGATTTTAAAAACTAATTTGCTTATAGGTAAAGGTACTCAAGGAGCTGTTAGCGGAGCAGCTATGGATAATTTGTAAGTTTTTATTTTTGGTTCGGTTTTTCTAAATTAATTTATGGGCTGCTCTTTAGGGATATCACCAAAGGGACCAATCCAACTTCACCTCGTCCTGGTCAAGGACAAGCTACTCAACCTTCTCCCAAAGGACCAAGGCAACAGCGACCCCAACCAGTTCACAAAAAGAAGAAAAAGAAAGGAGGGAAATGGTAGTGTCTGTCATGTGTATAATAATTTGTTAATTAAAAGTTGAAGTAAACAAATATTTCACCTGTTTGGGAAACAAATTAAATATTTTCTTAAAACAAATTTATTAATATCTATAGTACTAGCAATTTGACATTAATTGACCCAAGAGTGCCAAATTAACTCGCGCAAAATATAGCGCTTTGTAACATTTCATTTTTCACATTGATTTTAAACACAAAGGGAAAGAACATTAATTCCTTTTCATAACCATTATAAAAAGCCTTTTTTTAATTCTAATTTTGAACATATAGTCTTTTGGTAAATTATTTAATCCATAATGGAATTGAAATAGAAATTTCAAAGGGCGAGTTACGGAGTATACTTTAATCAATCTTGATGTTAAAAAACTCTAAATGCTGAGCTTTTTCTATGCAAGGCCACGTTTCTTCATTTCCTAGTTAGAAAAAAAAAATTAGTGCTTTAAATCCTAGTGACAATAAGAGAGGGGTCAATACCTCTAGCATACATGCTCCCATTTGTGCTGGTGATCTTGTAACAACAGCTCCACAATCTTCTAAAGCCTCAATTTTTTGCTGGGCTCCACCTTTGCCACCCGCAATAATTGCTCCCGCGTGTCCCATTCTCCTTCCTGGTGGTGCTGTAAGCCCAGCGATAAACGATACTATTGGTTTGGCATTTGCACCAGAATTATGTTTTTTCAAGTATTCTGCAGCATTTTCTTCTGCTCCACCACCAATTTCTCCAATTAAAATGATTCCTTAGAAAGTTGAGAAATTCATGTTTAGTATTGAATCAAACAAGTTAATATATATACAAGGACCTTTTGTTTCAGGGTCTTTTAGGAATACTTCCAAACAATCTATAAAATCTGTTCCGTTGAAGGGATCCCCTCCAATACCAACACATAGTGTTTGACCTAATCCTACTTGACTTGTTTGGTGTACTGCTTCATAGGTTAATGTTCCGGACCGTGAAACTATACCAATTTTTCCCTTTTGATGAATATGACCAGGCATAATGCCTATTTTGCATTCTCCAGGCTTTGAATGAGAAAGGAATAACTATCGCTAGATTTGGCTACTAATGAAGCCATACCTTAATGATTCCAGGGCAATTAGGTCCAATTAATCTTGACTTAGATTGCTTAACTAGACGTTGTTTAACCTTGACCATGTCTTGCTGAGGAATTCCCTCGGTAATACAAACTATTAATGGAATCTCCGCATCTAAACTTTCCATAATAGCAGCTGCAGCACCTGGTGCTGGTACATATATAACTGTCCCAGTAGCTCCAGTACCAGCCATTGCCTTATAAGAAACAGTTTTATTATTCAATTATTTTGTAAATTAAATACCGGATGCTTAAAAGTAATTTACCTCTTTCACGTTATTAAATACTGGAAGTCCCAGGTGTGTTTGCCCACCCTTTCCCGGAGAGACACCGCCAACCATGTTTGTTCCATATTCAATAGCTTGCTTGCTGTGGAAAGTACCCTTAAAAATATTTGACATGTATTAAAAACATCATACTAAGTTAAATGCGTGTTTAACATACTTGCTTTCCAGTAAATCCTTGACAAATTATTCTACTTTGCTTTCCGATCATCAAGTTTTCCCTAGTTTTAGTGTAAACTGTTCTGATTGTTGTATACCGTGCAGCAACTATATTATCATTTACAAGTACACATTTAGTTAATACTATTATGAAGGGTCAATAGATAGATATGTCGCTAATCAATACAAAAGCATGTCAAAGTGGGCTGATAACGTCTCTCCTATCAAAGGGAATTTGGAACCTAGTATTACATCAATTTTTTAAACATATAAATCTTTAAACACTTAAAAAAGTGCAATTAATTTTAAAAAGGTGTTCTTCAACTGGTTTATATTATTTTCCTGTTTACACACTTTTAAAACAATTTCTTGAAGGTCAGGCATAGCATAAATAAAGCTGAAGATCATTGTGGGGGAAGGGCATTTTCTGGCAGAGTTACAGATTAGTCTAAACGCAATGCACTTCGTTAAATGTAAACATTTCCTATACATTTAAGGTTAATTTCTATCTGTAATAGTATAATTTCGCTCTAAAAGATTTCATTAAAACTGAAATTTAAATATAATTACCAGCTGCTGCGGTTTGAGTGAGAACTCGCATGGTCGTCGCCATTTCGGATTGTTATACGCCGCCGAAAATGTATGTTACGTCATACATACTAAATCTTGTAATCGCCGCCGAATGCTGAGTTCCCAATAGTTTAGCCGCATCATTGTAATTTTCTTGCGGTAGATGGCATTTTGCAATTTTTTCTCTAGTTAATGCAAAATCTAACAAAAAAGACTTCCCTTTCAAAAACATCTAAAATTCATTAACTTCATCGTAATTTACTAGTCGTTTGGGGTAAATAATTTTTTACTTTGTAAAATTAACACAAAACTTTATTTAATTTGGTTAGCCAAACGAAAGTAAAGAAATATAAAGTCATAAAAGTGTATGCTATTAGTTTATTAAGCCTTGGTCAATGTACTCAAAAGAAAATGACACGCCCCTTTTTGGTTTGACAATCGTATTTACCTAATATTTGGATAATTTATTTTTAGAAAAATGGTAGATTTTCTAGCAGAAAACAATGCCTGTGGGCAAAACTTATTGCGTCTTGTCTCCAGAGGAAATGCTATCATCAGTGAACTACTGCGTTTATCGGATGTTGTGCCTTCCGTTTTCAAATTGAACAACAAAATGGACCAACAAAAATATACCGATGTTCTCTATGATTTCAGCTATTTTAAAATGGCTGCCTACTTTGACAATCGACTGGAATCAAACCCCGTAAATCTTATACTTAAGATACCTTCTACTTGTAAAAAAAAAGGGTAAAATATTTGATATATTTAGCAACTTCAAGATCGTGACGAAGAATTTAGGGAAAATTATATAGAAATTTTAACAAGGTTTTACCTGGCCTTTGAAAGCATCCATAAGTATATAATAGATTTAAATAGGTATGTATATTTATCATTAAGATAGTCAGTTTGTTAGATTTTAAAGTTCTGTAATAATTTCAGATATTTAGAAGAACTTGATGAAGGTGTCTATATTCAACAAAGTCTTGAATCAGTTTTGGTCAAAGAAGAAGGCAAACAGCTTTTGGTGGGTTGATCCAAAAAACACTTATTTTAAAGTTATTTTTAATGTAAAATAACTTTTTTTCTCATTGTAGTGTGAGCTGTTGTTCCTTTGTGCCGTTATGCTTTTAGTGGTTGATAAGGAAATTGAAGGAATTGTACGAGAAAGAATGCTCGTGTCGTATTATAGATACAGGTATAATGGATAGATTATTAAAATAAATAAAAGTAACTCATTTAAAATAATTTCAATTACAGTGCACAACGTTATAGCTCGGATTCAAATATTGATGATGTTTGCCAACTCCTAAGAAGCACAGGCTATAGCTCAGGACCAGGGGGTAAACGACCACCTAACTACCCCGAAGAATTTTTTAGGTAATTCCTTAAAAATATTTCCTTAGAAATGGGAAAGGTTATATTTTGTTATTTAATAGGAGAGTGCCGATTAAGCAATCATTCATCAGCATGGTGATAGGCAGATTGCGATCTGATGATATTTATAATCAAGTAAACTATTTGGAATATTTGGTTCCGTAAGTTCAATAAAAGTGTTACATGCAAAGTTCATTTTATATAGATTGCGGCTTTTCCCTTTCCGGAGCATCGAAGCACTGCGTTAGCCACGCAAGCGGCGATGTTATATGTTTGCCTATACTTTGCGCCTGACATCTTGCATAACCAACACGCTAAAATGAGAGAAATTGTAGATCGTTTTTTCCCTGATAATTGGGTTATAAGTGTCTACATGGGAATGACTGTTAATTTAATTGACGCCTGGGAACCTTACAAAGCTGCCAAACTAGCTTTGAATAACACTTTAGAAACTGCTAATGTGAAGGAACAAGCTTCGAAGCACCAATATCGATTGTCCAAACTTATACCTCAAGTTCAGCAGCTTTTGAAAGAAGGAGTTCTAAATGAAGAGTTAATTCTGGATAGTTCTTTAAAGCTTTTAAATATTGATCGAGAGTGCAATGTAACTTTGAGATGGTTATTGCTACACACAGTCAACCTTTCACCTAGTAACGATGCTTAATTAAATTTATCTATAATACATCTTATTTACATTTTTTTTAATTAGGCGCTGAAGCTAATAAAAGGTGTCGTCAAATAAGGGACCAAGTAATTCTTGATAGTAAATATAAAGCATTAAAAGTCTTTCAGTTACTTCTGTTCACAGCACAGTTTGAGTTAAAATTAAAAGAGGTAAATCACAATTACCTTTGATTATCACTTTGTTTTTGTAATGCTTTTGTTAATCTAAAATCTAATGTATTTCAATCGCTTATATAGGTTTTCAAAAAACTTCTGAATGAAAAACATAGTAACTGGAAAACGTATAAGCATGAAGCTACAGAGAGAATGTCGGAACTGGCTGAAGTATTCTCTGGAACCAAACCATTAACGAGGGTTGAAAAGAATGGTGTGTGAATTGGAATTTTCGTCAAAGATTTGGCAAAACAAATACTACAATTTAATTTGGTTTTTAGAAAATCTGCAAGCGTGGTTTACGGAGATGTCTAAGCAAATTGATTCTTTAAGCTACGAAGACGAAACTGCCACTGGAAGGAAGATGGTTCAATTAATCCAAGCCTTAGAGGAAGTCCAAGAATTTCATCAACTTGAGAGTAACTTGCAAGTCAAGCAGTTCTTAGTGGACACTAGAAAATTTCTCCACCAAATGCTTCGAACCAGTAATATTAAAGAAGATATGTTAATTACACTGCAAATAGTAGCTGATCTATCTTATGCTTGGGAAATAATTGACAGGTTAGTGACTTTTAGGGAATAGTTTGTATTTGAGAAGGAACTTGATCATATTCTTGGTATTCCTTTTACAGCTATACTCAATTTATGCAAGGGGGAGTAAAAAGTGATCCGTCTCTGGTGATTAAGCTTAGAGCTACTTTCTTAAAGTTAGCCTCAGCTTTGGATCTGCCATTGCTTCGAATCAATCAAGCTGGTAGC
Organism: Leiobunum rupestre; assembly: GCF_980474605.1. Taxonomy (NCBI): domain Eukaryota; kingdom Metazoa; phylum Arthropoda; class Arachnida; order Opiliones; family Sclerosomatidae; genus Leiobunum; species Leiobunum rupestre. Next base: position 44,648,554 of record NC_143390.1, read on the forward strand.
CCCGACCTGATGTCAGTTTCACAGTATTATTCAAGTGAACTGGTGGCTTATGTGCGCAAAGTCCTTCATATTATCCCAGAAACTATGTTTGGCCTTTTAGCTCGAATAATTCATTTGCAAACTAATAAAATAAAAGAAGTTCCAACTCGGCTTATGAAGGATCAACTGAAAGTTTATTCTCAACTTGATGAAAGATACGAAGTATGTTATTTTCATAATTTATTTTTACAAGTTAAGAAATTTAATTTTAAGAGTTAATTATCTTTGGTAGGTGGCAAAATTAACCTGCGATATATCAGTCTTTACTGAAGGAATTCTCATGATGAAGCGAACCTTAGTTGGGATTATTCAAGTTGATCCGAAACAGCTCTTAGAAGATGGTATTCGCAAAGAACTTGTTCTTCAAGTTGCAGCTGCTCTCCACCAAGGACTAGTTTTTAGTCCTAAAGCCAAAGTATTTGATATAGCTTTTCGCATAGTATTTTAAATGGTGGCATTTCAATAAGTCTGTAATTTTTGCAGTCAAATGAATTAGCCCAGAAATTGGAAGCCTTAAGTCAGGTGATGGATGGTTATAGAAGGTCCTTTGAATATATACAAGATTATGTTAGTATATATGGTCTCAAAATTTGGCAAGAAGAAATGTCTAGAATTATCAATTACAATGTTGAACAACAATGTAATGCTTTTCTTAGGCACAAGGTAACAAGATTTGATTTTCTTCTTATCGTGCTCTTATTGATTCTCTTACTTTTTATTGAAGGTCCAAGATTGGCAAAGCGTGTACCAGTCAAGAACAATTCCCATTCCAAACTATCTTCCCACAGATTCGGTTTCTGTTAATTTTATTGGTAGACTAGCGAGGGAACTTCTACGAATCACCGATCCAAAGTAGATTGTTTTTCACACAATACATATTCATTTCTCCAGTTTTAATTGGTTTACCATTTCCTAGAGTTGCAATTTTTGTGGAAAAATCAAAAGCATGGTTTGATGCCAAAACTCATATTGAAATCACAAACATAAGACTACTTTCACTTATTCAAGTATTGGTTATATTTTAAAATTACTTTTATATGTGTAGGTACAATTTTATACCATCTTATGCTTCTAGAAAAGTGTGGGTACACCTGGATTAACTGGTTTAGATAGGTTGTTATCTTTCATGGTTGTCACGGAACTTCAAGCTATTATTAAAAACATCGAACAAACAATCAATGATAAAAATTGGCTTGAGCATCTGTCGAGTTTACAAAATAGTTTACAGCCCATCACTGGAATTATAAGTAAATTTTTGTTAATTACACATCTCCTCCATTTATAACAAAAAATAATTACCATACGTCTATTCGTATCAGATCAACCAAATAGAGTTTATGGGCAAGCTATAACTAGATCTTCAAAAGCTTGGAGTACTTTTCTAGACACCATTTTAAAAGTTGGTCACATGCAAGTTTTGAAGTGTGAAATTACTCACGAACTAAATACTACTTGCAAATTTGACTCTAAACATTTAGGCAGTGCTTTGCAAACTATGAACGAGTAAGATTTGTTTTTTATGTCTTTCTAATAATTTTATAATTTATTCGTCTTGAATCAGTACTCTGCTGGCTGATGTGGAAGAGCATTATAAGGATCCAAGCAAACCATATCCTAAGGAAGAGAACCCACTCATGTTTGAGTTAACTTCTTATTTGGAATGGGGCGGTATATCAAGTCCTTTAGCCAAAGTATTTTTTGTTGCAAAGCATGATATTTTTCAATGTTTTACATATATTTTTCATTGTGGTTTTTTAATAGATATATATTACCACGAAGACATTCCCAAATTTGGCTCTTTTCCTATTTCTGTTTACAATATCCCAGCTGTCCAAAATGACTTACGCTAAAAACTTGGGTAAAATTTAAATGTGGATAGTTTTTATTTTTTATCCTTTAAATTACTCTGTCCTATATCTCAGGTGGTTTAATTAGTAAAAAAGGCAGTGAATGCATAGATGGCCTGCCATTTGTTGCCGGTATTTTGACATTGCTTCGACAATTCCATCAAGACACAACAACCCAATTTATTGCCTATTTAGCTCAATATGTACGATCTATGATTGAGCCTTTACCAACGTGAGGAAAATGATAATATTAATTATATTATTAATTTAATATTTAAATTAAAAAGTAAAATTGATGTATTAGCACTGGAGGTAGAATAGCTGAATTTCCACCTGATGTCATAAACGTCTTGGCTTTGGTTGAAGGTCTTTCTTGGTATGGGAAAATTGAAAGAAAAGTTAGTTTCTTCTTTTCAGCAATTATTAAGATTAATAGTATTGTTATAAAATAGCAAAATTTTTTTATAGATGTTCACAAAACAGTTTCCAGAATTTATTTTCAATGAGTTTCATCCAAATACATAAAACATACATGTAGGTAAATAATTTGTTATTTTATTTTGTATGTTTTTGTAAATTATGAATATATTTATATAAAAAGTATCATGGTTTTAACCAAGAAGATTAAGTTTTGGTATTTCAATAATATGCGAAAATAACTGGTGGGTATTGAATTGGTGTGGGAAATCTCCTGAAATTTTGTCTAGGGGAAAACCTTTGTTTTTAGTGTAGTAGTAAATTCGTTTGCAGTTGATTTTTAAATTACATTAAATTAGAAACAAACTGGTTATCCTTTCGTGGTAAAACATTTAGTATTTGTTGCTTTAGTAGTGGAAATTTCATCATTTATACATAAAGGGTGAACCTCAAGTGACACATTTGCTGCCTTAAGAGCCAAAAAAATTGTGGATGTTACTCGAGTAGGGTCAGTCCCCCTATTATCGGCAACTTATAGAAAATTCATAATTAAACTATGGTAAACAGCAGAGAGCCTTTTTAAACCTCAGAACTATGGAAAATGGAACATTATTGACCAGATGCTTTCGAAATTGTTTTTAAAAAAATATGTAAATTAGTGCTAAATTGAAAAATTAATTGGCTAGTACGAGTACCTATTATCGGACATTTGGATAATTAATCGGACACCACTGGTCCTTTTATCGGACGATGTACCTTTGGTTAGGATACTAGGAGCTAAGAACCGGACACACGAACTTAAGTTTCGGACACCGGTGCCTTTCAACCGGACATTTTCTACATTTCCACTGGTTCTGACTTCGAGCGTGTTGCGGGCCCTGTTAATAATAGAGCTTCGATACTGGTCCTAGACATCACCGGGTTTCATTGCAGGTATTTCGATGTAAAATGATCTGGTTCACACTTCTCTAATTGTAACTTATCTAATCGTTCTAGTAATAATTTTTAATGACCTTGACGACTTGGTTCAAGGTCATTGTATTTTCGTTATTCAGTGACCACCTAAGCGAGCTAGGCCACATGAATAGTTTATAGTTTTCGTGAATTTCAATATCTCGTGGTAGTGTCCTAAAGTTAAACAAATTCCAAATATTCTAGAGGGCGGTCGTTATCTGGGGGGTTTCACCCCTCTGATGTCGGAAAATGTCCTCCCCCCTTATTTAACTTAATTTAATGAATCGATTCCAGTTTATTTTCCCTTGTTTATAATTTTTTTATGTTAAATCCTTATTTCCCTGAACTAATAGGCATGATAGATGTCTGACAGACAATCCGAAAATTAGTATAAGACGTGTCCGATAATAGGGTTTTAATTACAATACGTAATCGAATTGTTTCTTTGCAATAAGAAAACGCAAAGCTATTTTTGCTTTAAAAATTTATAGTGAAATATTCAGTCTTTTCATTGATACCCAGAATGTATAATTGGCAACTACTAAAGCACTTGAAAATAATATCCAAAAACCGGAGGGAAAGTAATTTCCTCTCCCCCTTCTTAATTTAAAACAAAAAAAACGTGACCCTGGTTTGATGCTGCTTTCTTCTTGCCACAGGGGCCCACACCGCTGTTAACTATTCTGAAATATAAATGGAGATACCACCTATTGAAAAATGTATTTTGTTTGGTTTTTCTTTCGTGGGAGTTTTTTTGTATAATATCATTAAAAATAATTCTGTCCGATAATAGGGGGACTGACCCTAGACAGTGTGAGCTAACATAGTTTTTTAAGTGAACAAAAGAAAGCCAATTTTTTTTTATAATTTATTCTAATTAGGGAAAATATTTTTTACAGTTTTATAAATTTTTCTGTAAGTTTAAAGAAATCCAAGGAAATGGATAAAAAATTTAACAAAATATTCATTTAAATATTATTAGTGCTTGTATCAGTTTCCATGTCCATTGAAATATTAGCCACTTCTGAAATAGTTTCTAAGCAAAGAGTGATACTTTTCTTTCCCTCAGTAGTGTGGGGGGGAAGTTCTTTGTGAACGTCGCAGGGTGACATGTTATTCATAAGCTGTTCTATGGCATTTCCAAGCATTGTAGTTGAGAATGTATCATCTCTTTGGAACCCCAAAGCTTTGTGGAAGTATTCAACTGCTTCAGCCCAGTGCTCCATCAAAGCATGAACATATCCAATGGCAGAATATGTAGAGGAATTTTGGGGCAGTAAGACTAATGCGTGTTGATGGTACTCTAGTGCCTGAATGTATTTCTTTAGTTTCCTGCTGGTATGTCCTAAGTTATTCAGTAAAGGCTCCCATTTCTCCGGTAGTACTTTCTCTCCACTATTTTGAACTTGCTCCAAGGCACCCAGAAATTTCTTTTCAGCCACCTCATATTCTTCACTTTGGAAAGCCACTACTCCTAATTCGTGCAATACAAACGGGTCTTCAGGTGCGATAGCTAAAGCTTGAGTAAAAAACTTTTCAGCAAGTCTAACATTATTGGTAAGGCCATACTCTAAACCAATATATAGTAATGGTAAATGGCAACCTTTCATTAATTGGGAAGCTTTAAAGTATGCAGCCATAGCTTGATCGTGCTCATTTTCGACTGCAAAAGAGTGACCATAAACTAGCCAACCAGGTCCAAAAACTCTGTCTAATGTAGTTGCCTTACTAAGGTAGCGACGGGCTGAGTCAGTTTTCTTTATTAGTAAATAATAACAACCAACAGCAAACCATGAAATCGCATTATCTGGGTATAAATCTACTAGTTTATGAGCCAAATAAAACAGAGCATTAGATTTTCTCAATTCCACTAAACAAGATATATGAATTGGTAAACACTGTGTGTGAAATGGATCTTTGTTCATCACATTGCTGGTTATACGAAAGCACTGCTGATAATCGCAGTTATAATAATGTCTTTCAGCCATACTTGTAGCCAAATCCATGTTATTTTGCAACGAGGCTAGTTGTGCTGGGACAACAAGTTTGCAAGGCTTATCATATTTCTTCAACTGCATTTCATAAAGAAACTGTACCAAGTCCCCATCTTCTTTAGAAGGAGATTTTGAACTTGACAGAGACTTAAGTAGGGATTCTTCTTCTTCTTTTGAAAGCATGTGATGTTGAACCAAGGCGTAGAAAGCCTCGTAGCAAAATATATCTTTTTGTAAAGCCTCTTTATAACAATCAGCTGCTAACCCTCTATTATCCATTGCTTCTAAAACTTGGCCTTTCAACAAAAGTAGTGAACTTTGAAGTTCATTGCTTGTTTCAGGAGATTCGTTACTTAAATTTAGGAGCAAATTTGACGAATTGGGAGCTTTGTTTTCATCATCCACAATCGAATCCAAGATTTCCAGAGCTTCTTTAAATTCTTTTCCAGCGTAATGACTTCTTGCTGCTAAATAGGCACACGCCAAATCTGTTTTGTAAAGCTTTTGTGATCTTAAGCAGGTTGCAGCTCTGTGATATTGCTTTGTTAGATAAAGACATTGAGCGAACCAAAACACATCTTCAGTGGCACGATTCGAAAAGGACATAATTTTGTCAGCCCAGAACAAAGCCGAGTGATATTGATGATTATCAATATATTTTCTTACTAATTTTCGAAGCCTATCTAAATCAATTTGAAGTGCATTTGCAATAACTTTAGAATTACCAATTCCTCCTAGTACAAAATCTCCCGCCATTTTGATAACTTGTTTAGCAGACAACAAATTTTCTAGAGGTCAAATTCAAAGGGAATTAAAGTATAGTTTAATAAAATATTTTATACGTAAAATGAAATTTAAATAGTAGTAGCCTAGTTGGCTAAGAAGAAAAATTGTGAAATTACTATAGCTAAATAAATCGATAAAAATTCATCGATATCGTTAAGCCTTGGCGCTTGCCAAGTTTTTTAGAATTCACTATTGGTTCATGCTATTGTTTTTTTTTTATTCAAGGAAGAAAGGGCTGATTGAGTCTGAGAAGACCGCGAGCCCGGCGAAACACCATCTGATTAAAGGGCAACGCAAGTGACCATGCAGGGGGGTAAATTATCTTATAGTAAAAAAAGGAGAACCATATTTGCCGAATTTATTTTGTATAAATGCGCCTCTCGCGGTTTTTACGCAAAATCCATCAAAGACAATGGTCTATGTTGCGAGCTAACTCAGCGAAGAAAATCGAAATATTCGCGAATGAGAGCGAAATTGCGCCACGTGGCTTCACCAAGGAGAATAAGGCTTTCGCGCTGTATAAAATCATCCTTGGAAAACCTACTTACGGCTTGTTGAAGAAAACATAGTTCCCCCCTGCATGACCACTTGCGTTGCCCTTTAATCAGGGCGAGATATGTGTAACGGCCACGCCAACGGGGGGATACGTGGGGACAGGGGTGGGGACACCCGTGGCGGAAGTATTCCAACCACCCGTTGGGGAATTGGTAGTCGTCCTCACACGACCATCCACAAACTCTGCCTCCCGGACGCCTGGAATTACATTAGTGAGCCACTACTCCCGGCATGCTATTGGTTGTTTTGTTTTTTAGAACAAAATTTAATGGTGTTACCCAAAGACTATATATATGCTTCGCTTACTAGACAGGCGTGTTCTATGGCTCAACTTGCATACCGATTGTGGCTCCATCTCGACGCTGGTCAAAATTTTCCCCTAGCTTGAGCTGTGTTACTAGTGGCGCTTCTAGCCTTGGGTCAAAATATTACCCCAGCTTTTACAGTGCTACAGAGGTGTTAACAGGTTTTTCCTAGGAACATGCCTGTCTAGAAAACGAAGCGTATATATAGTCTTTGGGTGTTACCATAGAGAGAGAAAAGAAATAGAGGGAAGATTACCGCGTTAAGGCCATAGATATAGGAAACGTATATAAAGGTCTAGATAAAATATTTCAAAGGGAGTGAATGCGGAGGTGACAGCTAGCAGAAACGCGTAATTTCTGCAGGCTATCCTTATAAAGCGCTATCTATCGGTAAGAAAGCTCGTGCTATCGTCGCGAGAGCCATTGTCTCCTGCTTAAAAATTATACTAAAAGTCACCAACAGATGGTGTCGAAAGACTTCCGCCTGCGGAAAGGTCAAGCACTTAGTACTAAAATGCTAAGAGAGCTCTTGGTCACGTGCCTTCCTCGGTGTCTGCTAGGTGTCAATTCCGTGTTTTATGTTAGGCTTAGACCACGGACTGTAAATTTTAGAGGACGAGTAAAGCGTTGCCTTCCCCTGTAGAATTTTGGTTTCCCCGCGCATCAATCACTTCGAAAATAGAGAGAGAGAGTCCGTCAAGGTCATTTGTACCAGGCATAGAGCTAGTCCCCCCCCCTCCCCCACGCATGTTATCTGGAAATCTGGCCGACCGAAAGACAAGCGCTTTAGTTAATGACCTTGAGCGACTTCCGTCAGCCTGATCGGTGAACGGGGCGTAAAATACCTCGGGAATACCGGTCCTCTAAAATTTACAGTCCGTGCTTAGACGCCCCGAAATTTATTTAGACCTTTATATACATTTCTTATATCTATGGTTAAGGCACCCCTGTTTTTAACCGAGAAATTTCATCCCCCCCCCCCCCCACGCATGTATGAAAGCGGAGATGGGCAGAATTTGCAACGCCATCTATCCTTCCTTTGTTTACTTCAAATGACAGTTGATTTTCCAAAAGGCATAATGTATTTCATTTCACCGCGCTTCGATGGCACCACGTTATCCGCCCATCTCTGAGTCATGGCGTCCTACATTGGCGAAAAGGGTTTCGGCACTCGCGGTCAACTTCGCCAGATACAATAGTGCCTCTATTTCTTTTCTATCTCAATGGGTGTTACATGGTGTTACCTAGATGCCCTAGATAACAAAACGAATTAAGACTCAAAGTTTATAAATAAAAAGCTTAACAAATATGACGAAGGTAGTAAAACGAAGTATTACAAAAAAATCTCTATTTAAAAAAATAATGAAATGTGATTATATGTGAAAAGACAAATAGAAAGATCCCTCAAGGAAGCAGCTAAATGACAAACATACGGTATAAAAGGACCGTTCGTTATAGATGTTTCCATTACTTCCCCCGTCAAAGTGCAAGGTTTGTGCTTACGCGACGCTACTTGACTGGTTTTTCATTAAACTGTCAAAGTTCTGGCAGAAACGTTTGGCAGGGGGCAAGCCAGTCGGGAAGGATTTTATAGAAAGAAGTCTAGAGAGGGCAAGAAAGACCATAATCAAGAGGCAGGCCAAGATCCCAAAAGCTAGTGTAGGGAGCTGTTGGCTCGATCGCGTGGCATGAAGGGCTTGCCACCACCCTCCTACGCATTGTAACCCGGCCAACTGAATTAAAGGCTTCAAAAGTCGCTTGACGACTTAGGCCTAAGGTGGTGCCTTGGGTATTAGCCTAGCTGATTATTATTATTATTATTATTATTAGCCAACGGCCAAACAAAGCACGAGCCAAGCGGTGCTAGGGCATGAGAACACGTAATGCACAAAGTACCAGTGTTGACACAATGTTTGAGGACCGAAAATCCCACAGCCCAGTTACAAAATTTTCAGCCAAACCCCAAAAACGTTTTTAGCCACGCCCCCTCCCAAAACTCAGCCGAAAACCTGCCAAATATTTTTTAGTTTCGTAGACTAGCGCGGTAAAGAAATAAAATTAAAAAAACTATTAGAAAATCAAAAAAATAGTCAATTTGATCCACAAAAAGCTAATAGTTAATATTTGACAATTTCGAATACATTGCTAATTTGTGTAATTCTATGTGTCTAGCTATGTTTATGAGCTGCATCACTGTGTGTACTAGGCTAGAAATAAAAAATCCCACAAAACAATGATTTTCGCTTAAAAATCCCTTTATCCCACACAGCCCATAAAATCGCGATAAATCCCACAATGTGGAATTTATCCCACACATTGGCAACACTGCAAAGTACAGCGAGTTATAGCATGAATGTATTCATTTCAAGTTTTCAACCATGAATATCGAACTGCATTAGGTAGTCTGGCCTCAGTCGCCAGGATGGGAGGAGCTTAGTTATTAAGATTAGTTACACAATCAGCTTTCTGATTGTACGAAAATAGGTAAGAATATTAATAATAAATTCCTTTACTTATGATTATCAAGTAATTATGTTAAAGTACAGGTATTATTCTAAGAATCACGAGTCATTTTCTTCGCCGGTTAAATCCATAGAAATCGGATAACAAACTCGAACGATTTTTGAAATTTTGTCGCGTGCCGCGTGGGTCGATTAGAACTTTTAAAGAGCCCTGCCTTTGGCCCATGCTTTTCGTTTGGCTGGCAACGTAAGTTACGCAATCAGCGCCGCACTGGTGAACTAACACTCTATTTCGGCTAAGGGCTGACTTTAGCTCGACGCTAACGTGGTTTTTTTTTGACATCTTTAAAGCGACTTACTTTTAATAAAAGTTGAAGAATGGCTCAAAATTGCGTAATTAAATCGTGTAAGAGTAAATACACAAAAGAAAGCATATCTTTTCACAGGTTAGTGTTAGAAATAGTTTTCTTTTTACCATAATTTCCAATCGCTAAGAACGCACTAGAAAACGCGTTTCTTTCAAATCATAGAAAGCTAGTATTTTTTAAATAAAAAATTAAGAATGGTTAAAAATTGCGTAATTAAATATTTTAGGAGTAATTACTCTAACAAAAACATATCTTTTCACAGGTAACTGTTAGAAATAACTGTTGTTTTACGCGCAATGGTTATGGGGGAAACTGGTGCACAGGAATGGTTTATCACGAATATCTACGTTAGTACTGTATGTACGGCTATAAACTCATACGAACATTACGGCCCGGCTATTTCGTACAAAAAATGTTCTATGAACATTTTACATACGAGCAATCGTTGTGTCGTATTGGCGGTTTTAACGTTGTACCCAAAACGCGTCTAACAATTTTGCGCCTTCGTTGACTTAAAACGCGTCCGCCGCTCTTCACGTAACCACGTTTAAAATTTACCACCCACCTAATTCTTGTTATTTCTGCAAAAAATCTCTTGAAAATGAAGCTATTGTGAAGGTTGTGTGAGAGAAAATGATCGGAAAGTCGGAATAATGGGTCACTTCAATTTAAGTTCATATTGACTGCCGTAAGGATTAAATCCACAAGACCAGTATCAATGCTTTTAAAAGAAAACACGACACCGATGAGACTGTTCGACATGTAGAACGCGAGCGAATCAAACTATAATAAATTATATTTAATACTTTAAATTAGTATATGCATTGTGTATTATTTCAACGTTAAATGTAGAACTCAGAGCCAGCAAGAATATACTTGGTTAATACCTTATATAATCCTTTAGCAAAGAGCCAAAGACAGTTTCTCTAAACAAAAGTACATCTAATTTTAACAGAAGCAATGTAAAATTCCCAAACAAACAGTTAAGAAAAATTTAACTTTTGGATATGAGCTAGCTAGGTAACATATAATTGTATAACATTAGCTTACAAGAGTGACAGAATCAGATAGCAAAGGCCAAGCTTAAGCCTTACTAACTAGCCCTAAATACAGTAAACTATTTTTTTTAATATTAAAGATAATAGCGTTTTCCATTTGATTACTCGAGATTCGCTCCGAATCTGTCTCTGACGTCAAAGATCTCGCTCCAATCGACTAGAGTAAAACCGCAAATGGAACATTCCATTACATATTCATGCGCTTTGTTGTTTTTCGTTTGCTAGTAATTTGAATTTTCGCGTTTTGGTCTGCCATTTTGCCAAAAAAATCTAAAGGGAACACCCGAAAATATGCTCCGATCTCGATCTCGATCCGTTGATCTGTCGAAATCGGCAGATCGGTTTTGGGCGATCTAGGAGCACCCGAGAGCGTGAAATGGAACACGCGAAACTTGATCGGAGCAGATCCGAGCACGCTAATGGAACATAAAATATTGATCAGAGCGATCTAGAGTGCTCGAGAGCAGTCAAATGGAAAACGCTATAAGTTACAACAGTTATTCAAAATATAATCTATCATCTCGTAAAATAACAAAGAAATGCTGTATTTACCTTTCGAAAAATATGAATCCGAAAACCAAATTCTGGGGGGCGATTCTGTAAGAAATCGAATGGGAATTCGATCTCGATACCCTATACCATGTCGAGATCGACTTCGACAGTTTACATTGATTTATGCTTATTCGAAATCTTTACCGAATACCATTCGTCGAGATCTCGAAGTTCGAAATCTAGTTTTCGATAGAAAATTGGATGTTTATTTGTATCAGTGCCTACGTTATTCACAAAGTAGACCTGTTCACTAGATAAAATAAGCTTCGTGCGCGTGGCGTAGATGGTGTTACTGTCGTTTTAGCCAAGAATCTAATCGGTGGGCTGCCAGCCATTCGATTAAGCGTTCTAGTTTGTTATCCGATTTCTATCTTTAAATCGCGCAATACCGCAAACGTTTTGTGGATGGAGTCAACGACAATCGCCTGTCTCCTAATTGGCTCAAGTGATTACGTAAGACGCAAAAGGCACCGCCCATTTTAGCCCCAGATGGTAGAAAGGGTAATGATATAGTTTGATATTCATGGTTGAAATTAATACATTCATGGTTGAAATTAATACATTCATGGTTATAGACCTTTTGCGGCGTCTGAAATTGAAGCTCGTAAAAATGTTCTGGTAGCCCTGTTGATGAAAAGCTGTTTTCCATACAGTATCTACTATCCTACAGCTGTTAATTCTATTACTATTAGCATATGTAACATAATTACTCATAAGTATGCCACTAGCTCTATTTCTTCACTAACGGTTTGTTTCCAGATATTGCGTAATATTTGATGTCATATTTGACGTCATCGAATCTCAAATGCCGATTATGCCGTAGCTCAATTAGCTCTACTAAAGTTTTCGGAGACTCAGGTTCTTAAATAAATCTGCATTGTCAAATAAAATAAGCAGGTTTATTGAAAAAATAGTTGAAATTCAGGTTGAGCTTTTCTGGGGCATCGACTTGTTCCATTTTCGGAAAGTGATCTCTGAACCGAACCGTATTGGTCATTTTCCCCAACCTTTTCTTTTTCTAAACTACTCATTATTTAACTTCATCCGCACAAACCGAGCGAGTTTATAAATTTCAATAAAGCTACATTGGGCTGACTAAAATTCCGACGCAAAAAATCCCTTCTCAATTTAAATGTTTTCTATTGGCTTAAATAAATATGTTAGTAGCCAATGCCAATAGTGTGACTCCCAAAATTACTAGGATGAATAAAAAGGTTAAAATTTAACGTGGTCCACCTTTTTTCTGGTTCGTGTGGTGAAACAAACCGTTAGTGAAGATTTTTGAATGGAATAAAGGTACAGGGGCATACTTATGAGTAATTATGTTACATATGCTATGGTACATTGTAACTGAGTTTTTAACTGATAACGTTTAATTTTAAACAATGTATATATATATAGTCACTTGCACCACCATGTATTATCATAAGAATTTGTGTTGTGTTTTTTACAATCACCGCGTCTGTCTGTGTGTCTGTCCTGCCACGGCCAACTTAGATCCACTGCTACTCGCACTAGAAGGCCCCCCAGCTTTATTTTCCTCCCATGTTAACGACCGTATGAGGAAAAGCCGATTTACGCGGGAAAATTCCGCTTGGCACGCTAGGAACCGGGACAACCCTTCTAATGTTATCCTAAGGGGAAATTTTTCGAAACAGTCCCACTTTTAGGAACCTTTTCCCTTATCTTTGCAATATTGTTCAACGCTGAGATTTTAATATGATTTGAAGTAAGGTTTTAGCTTTATTTTAAGACTATGTTTGTAATTTTCCGATCTTTGGTTCGCGTACAATCTTCTTTTAAAATCGACCAAAATTTTAAGGCGAGGAATTGACTCCGTGAGTCCGTATCGAAAATAAGCCTCAGCATCATCTTGCGCGCCTGATTGAAAACTAAACATAAATTCCACTAGTAAGTATTTCAAACTCTGTATTAAATTTTAAAAACTTGTCTTATATTAAATTTCATAGTTTTACAAATTGAATCTAATTTCTTGTAACAAATTTAACGTGAAATATAAAAGTGTTTTAGATAAAATTTAAAGTTTCAAAACTTTTCGACTAACTGGTTTGTATTGTAGGTGTTTAACTTTTTCAAATTTTTGAGAAATATTGTGTATCAAATGGTCCAGAAGAGGAGGAACTAAGCGATTCATAATGGTTTTATCCAATTTCTCAGTGTATTGTTGATTGTTACAATCACAAATTAATACAAAACACTTGTATTAGCTTAGGTTGTATCAGAGACAGCAAACTTTAACCATTTGAAATAATGTTTTGAACAGTTTAATAATAATAAAACGTAAAAATTTAAGTAATAAAATATTAACTAAAGTAAAAAATAGAACCCAAGTTGTATTATCAGATAATCTGAGATATTTTATTTTGTGTTCTTAGCTTTACATTTTTTAATCTCGCGCCGCGCAAGAGGACGCCGAGGCTAATTTTCGATACGGAGTCAATTCCTGGCCTTAAAATTTTGGTAGATTTTAAAAGAAGATTGTACGCGAACCAAAGATCGGAAAATTACAAACATAGTCTTAAAATAAGGCTAAAACCTTACTTCAAATCCTATTAAAATCTCAGCGTTGAACAATATTGCAAAGATAAGGGAAAAGGTTCCTAAAAGTGGGACTGTTTCGAAAAATTTTCCCCGTAGGATAACATTAGAAGGGTTGTCCCGGTTCCTAGCGTGCCAAGCGGAATTTTTCCGCGTAAATCGGCTTTTCCTCATACGGTCGTTAACATGGGAGGAAAATAAAGCTGGGGGGCCTTCTAGTGCGAGTAGCAGTGGATCTAAGTTGGCCGTGGTCCTGCGAACGCGTTCGCATTATCCGTGCGTACACAGTTTCTCGAAATTTCTGCGTTAACGGATTGATTTGCGGTTGGATTTGGTTTGGATGGTTTTTTTCGTCAACGTTCAGCGTCGCGACTGTTTTAACTCAGTTTGATTGGATATTTCGTTATTGTAATGTGAATGTTGAGTGTTGAGTTCGTGTTATGAGGGTTGTGGGTGTTGAGTTTGTTGCGTTTGTGTTATGATGGTTGTGGATGTTGAGTCTCTACGGGCGTTTTCTCTCCAACTTCTTCTTAATAACTTTGAGACGGACCGAGTGTTATGCAACCTCTCAACGTCCAAGGGCAGGGTTTCCACCAATTGTACACGGTATTCGTCTTAGAATCAGTTTGCGATTTATTGGCGCCGCCCGGGAATCGAACCCTCGTGCAAGAGATTTACTCTAACCACTCAGCCACCAACGCTTGTGAATTTACGGTGTTTTTCTAAAAAAACAGCTTTGGCGAATGTCCTTTACAAAGTTATAACGTTAGGTACTATAATTTATTCTACATCATTTTAAATATTTATAAATTATATAAATCTTATATTTAATTAAATATTTATAAATTATATAAATCTTATATTTAATTAAATATTTATAAATTATATAAATCTTATATTTAATTAAATATTTATAAATTATATAAATCTTATATTTAATTAAATATTTATAAATTATATAAATCTTATATTTAATTAAATATTTATAAATTATATAAATCTTATATTTAATTAAATATTTATAAATTATATAAATCTTATATTTAATTAAATATTTATAAATAATATAAACCTTATATTTAATTAAATATTTATAAATTATATAAATCTTATATTTAATTGAATATTTATAAATTATATAAATCTTATATTTAATTAAATATTTATAAATTATATAAATCTTATATTTAATTAAATATTTATAAATTATATAAATCTTATATTTAATTAAATATTTATAAATTATATAAATCTTATATTTAATTAAATATTTATAAATTATATTAATCTTATATTTAATTAAATATTTATAAATTATATAAATCTTATATTTAATTAAATATTTATAAATTATATAAATCTTATATTTAATTAAATATTTATAAATTATATAAATCTTATATTTAATTAAATATTTATAAATTATATAAATCTTATATTTAATTAAATATTTATAAATAAAATAAACCTTATATTTAATTAAATATTTATAAATAATATAAACCTTATATTTAATTAAATATTTATAAATTATATAAACCTTATATTTAATTAAATATTTATAAATTATATAAATCTTATATTTAATTAAATATTTATAAATTATATAAATCTTATATTTAATTAAATATTTATAAATTATATAAATCTTATATTTAATTAAATATTTATAAATTATATAAATCTTATATTTAATTAAATATTTATAAATTATATAAATCTTATATTTAATTAAATATTTATAAATTATATAAATCTTATATTTAATTAAATATTTATAAATTATATAAATCTTATATTTAATTAAATATTTATAAATTATATAAATCTTATATTTAATTAAATATTTAGAAATTATATAAATCTTATATTTAATTAAATATTTATAAATTATATAAATCTTATATTTAATTAAATATTTATAAATTATATAAATCTTATATTTAATTAAATATTTATAAATTATATAAATCTTATATTTAATTAAATATTTATAAATTATATAAATCTTATATTTAATTAAATATTTATAAATTATATAAATCTTATATTTAATTAAATATTTATAAATTATATAAATCTTATATTTAATTAAATATTTATAAATAATATAAACCTTATATTTAATTAAATATTTATAAATTATATAAATCTTATATTTAATTGAATATTTATAAATTATATAAATCTTATATTTAATTGAATATTTATAAATTATATAAATCTTATATTTAATTAAATATTTATAAATTATATAAATCTTATATTTAATTAAATATTTATAAATTATATAAATCTTATATTTAATTAAATATTTATAAATTATATAAATCTTATATTTAATTAAATATTTATAAATTATATAAATCTTATATTTAATTAAATATTTATAAATTATATAAATCTTATATTTAATTAAATATTTATAAATTATATTAATCTTATATTTTTTGTTTAAGCCAACTCAAACAAGGAGCTGACGTTTATTTAATGCTTTAAAAAATACACCAAGAAACCAAACAACAACAAAAAATATATATATTTTTACAACAGTTTTTTTAAAACAACTTTGCCGCACTCTAGTGAACATATTTTTGAGTCTAAAAATTGTTTAAAAACTAACTTTTCTTTTCTGTTAAAGAACTGGAATTCGACAAGAATACATAACAATAATTTCTTATTAAAAAAGGACTTTAACATATACATTGGGTCGCCGTCTCGGAAATTCATTTTAGCGTGGTATGTTAAATAAATTGAAAATTTGACTATATTAATTAAAATGGTTATTAGTTTAAAGTTCAAAATTTTTCCTCCAGCATACCCAGTAAAGATTTTTCTCTAATTTAAAATTGGTATTAAAATCTCTAATAAAATTTTCAATATCGGTTAAAAACATTTTTGTTATTTCGCACTTGAAAAATATATGTTTGATGTCACCTCTATGTTTTTCGCATAGTGGACAGATCGAACTGACATCGTAAAGTCTTTCTGCTAAAATCGGAGTAGTAATATTTGCCATTGCAATTCGCCAAAGAAAAATAAATTTTCTTTGGGGAAGAAAGTTGAAAGCCATACAATATTTAGTTTTGGATTCACGCCTTGTTTATCGTCGAGTATTTTAAGGACTCTATCTTTGAGGTTTTCGGATACAGGTAGAATTAACCTTTTAATTTGATGTTTTGACGTTTTTTCAAGGGGGATTAATTCATTATCTTAGATTTCCATTTATGAATGGATGTTTGAAACACGTTTCTTCTTTATTAAAAATGTCACTGTAAAACGAATATCCAGGGGTCTTCCATTTCGGGTGATAAAAATCCAATACCAAAAACGGGTTGTAAAGTATTGGGAGCTTTAGGATTTCAATGATGTTGGTTGGCTTTTTCAAGCGCACCGGACAAGTACGCCAGAAATCAAACATATCGGCATAGTACCTCGGTAGGTAGTTATAATTTAACCAAGTTTAAAGACGTTCGTATTTTGAATATAAAGTTCAGCGAAAGCTCCTTCTACCGGGTGACATTTCCCAGCTACTAGATTTTTAGATTTGGTGATAGCAAAGTTTTTCCACTGGAGAGCCAACGTTTGTACGCCAAAACCACCTGAGATTATACTTTGTTTAATATCTTCGCGGTTGAGCCAGTGCTTTTCATTTGACCAGATGACATCGATGCAAGTACGAAAAAGTTTTTCTGATAGGGTTGTTGGTGCGATAAGAATACGTAGAATATAGTAAAATTTTCTTAGGAAAATGTTGCATAATTGGGCGCGTATTTTAAATGACAATTTTTCCGAAGTTCGAGAGAAGTTCGTCAGATCTTCGACAATTTCATTTCCGAGAGTCTCGGCGTGATCTTTTAAACTATCTTCCTTGGTAGTGAAAGTAGCACCCAAAATTTTAATTTGTTCGCTACTCCACGTTACGTTAATTGGGCTGTCTGTCCTGCCCCTCCAACTTCCTAACCAGAGGCCGTTGCTTTTGTTTAGATTAAATTTGGAATTACTGACGGCGCTATAAAGTTGACATTCCTCGTTTAAAATGTGGAAACCAATATTTGTAGTTACGAATGAATTTAAATCGTCAGCGAAAGACATTACGGTTAAGGGTCTTGGTAGAAAAGACAGGTTTATTGAATGATTTGCTAGCTGCTTTCTGAGATGGCAGAGTAACGGTTCGATGGACGGGTTAAATAAAAAACTTGAAAGTGGGTCACCCTGTCGGATGCCCTTTGCAACTTGAATTTTTGATGATAAAGTGTTATTCACTTTAATACGAGCTTCGGCTGATGTATATACGGCTTGAATAAAATTTACAATCATGTCTCCAAAACCAATATGTTTTAAAATTTCAAATAAATAAGAATGTTTAACACGATCAAAAGCTTTTGCCTGATCGAGGGAAATGATCGCGAGATTGTCACTTAAACTAAAATTATAGTGGTGTATGACGTCTCTCAATACGTTTAGATTTGATGAGATGTTTCTTCCTGGGATGCTCGATGTTTGGTCGACGTCGATTATTTTACCAATTTTTTTTCGAATTCTGTTTGCGATACATTTCGATAAAATTTTAAAATCAGCGTTTAAAAGTGAAATTGGTGTCCAGTTGGATAACAGCTTTGGGTCACCGTTTTTAAAAAGAAGTGTGATGATTACGATGCTAAAAGAACTTGGTATATAATCGAGGTTTCAAATAGTTTGAAAAATTTTTTAAATTGTGTTTCCTATTAGAGGCCAGAAATGCGAGAAGAATTCGTTTGTAAGCCCGTCTTTTCCGGGTGATTTGTTTGTAGGTAAGTCTTTAATAACGTTGTCTATTTCCGCCTTAATTAGAGTGCTATTGCATTCACTAGTGTCTTCCTGATCTAATTGCGGTAAAATTTTTATGTATTCGTGGCAGTCTTCAGTGAACTCATCGGCGAAAAATGTTTTGTAGTATTTTACAACCTCGGTGAACAATTCAGCCTGTGTTTTAGTTACTTGTCCATTTTCTGTTCTTATATTGGGGATTTTATTAACCGTTTTATATTTCTCCTGTTTTAGCAATTCTTTCGAAGGATATTTCATCGCGACTGTGGATTCAATTTTGGTTCTGGTAAGTATCCCTTCCGTTTTTATTTTTTCAATTTCTAGTAATCTTTTTAATAATTTAATTTTTTCATCTTCGGATGTATGTGATCCGCGAAGAAGTTTCTGCGTTATCAGTTTCGCTTCATCGTTTTTGTTTACTCTGGATTTGTAAGTGTATTCCTTAGTCATACATTTTATTAAGTGCTTTGTTTTTTCCCACCAAGGTAAAAATTGTTCTTCTTCTATCGGAAATTCATTCAGGCGCCTTTTCCAGAAATTTTTGAAAATATTTTCATAGTGTGCGTCATTTAGAAGCGAGTTGTTTAAACACCAGGTGTCGCTGATATTTCTTCGGACGCTTACGTCTTCGAAATTTAGATTTAACATGATCGGTTGATTAATTTGAGCCTATATTAGAAATGTTTCAATTCATGACACCTGTGTTTGATGTAGGTTTTTCCGGAGACTTGGCAATATCTGCCCAGCTAGGGGTTTTTTCCGGTGTGGATGTGGAGGCGCCTGCCGCCATATTTAAGTTTACTCGTTTGCTTATGGAATTATTAAAAGCTTCCGAAGAATTTTCGTTTTCTTCTACAGCTTTATCGACATCAGACCTATTTTTTATTTGTTGATTTTCATTTAACTTATCTTGGGCGCGTTTTTATAGCAATTTTCGGCGGTGTGACCAGTAGCGGCGCTAAGGTTTTTTCACGGGTAGGCTAAATATTTTGTGGCCCCTAAGAATTTTGTGGCCCTTACCATTTTAGTTACCCCTTATAATTTGGTGGCAGCTGTGGCTTGCCCTCCAATATGTCTCTTATAGCTTCTACATATTTAAAAATTTGAAAATTTAACTCGTATAAATTTCACTCTTCTCTTTTTTTTACTAAACTCGTCAACAACCAACAAAGGATTGTCTCTTAACCTATTAGATAAATCTCTATTTATAGAGAGCAAGGCTAAATTTGTTAATCGATTTTCAGACATTGTTGTTCTTAAAAATGATTCGTGTCTATTAAGTGTACTAAAACTACGCTCTGAAATAGTATTAGCAACAGTAATGCATAATACAATTTGGAAATATTTTACGAGATCTGGGAATGCCTGCTCGTATGTCAATAAATATTTATAGCAATCGGAAACATTTTGCAAATTTTGAGGTTTAAGATATTCATTGGTTTCAACCTGCGTTTGCAAACTTTCTGTGTTTATGTTTTCACCGCTATTGGTACTAAATAACAATTTAGCAACGTTGACCTGATTTTTCAGAGACTCCATTTCAAAATTAAATCTTTTGTAGTTTTGACAAAACGCAGTAATTTTTTCAACGTTCAAAAACTCGCTCGAATTTGGGTCTGATGCGCAAAGTTCTTCATAAATAGAACAATTTTCTAACAATCTTTTTTTCATTTCTAATACGAATCTATCTAAAATTTCAAAATAAGTTGCTTTAAGTTGGTCGCCAATAGTTTTGAACTCCGTTTCCCGACTTCCTATAGTACCCGTTATTATGGTACCTTTTAACCTTTTGTTTCGAATAATTTTTCTTTTCATGGGTACTTTGACGGAACTATTCTTTTCTGGTACTGGAATTGAGGCTGAGAGAGCTAATTGTTTCGCAACATCCCAAATTTGATCGAATCTTTCAGAATTTTGGTCTGTTTCTAACTTTTTTATTGTGGCACCGCAAATTGCTACGGCTTGAGTTATAACTACTTTTGGATTTTGCAAATATTCAGACAACACATTTGTTACGCCTAAAATCTCATCTAATGCTACGACCATTAATAAAATGCTGAAATTTTGAAGCTGGGAATGCTTCCTCAGATTTGCCACTTTCAATTAAGTTTTCTAAAGCTAAAACTACAGCATTATATCTAGTTCTAAAAAAATTATACATTTTTTTTTTACTGGACCATCTAGTGTCACAACTCTGGGGTAATTTTAATATTACATCGTATTCAAGCTCTTTTTGGGCCTCTTGAAAATACTCACTTCGAAGTGACGAATTACTTTGAAATGTATAAATTGCCTGTAACAAACCAAGTGTTTCACGAATTATTGGTAAATTCTTACAGGTATCCACCAAAACTAAATTTAGGCGATGGGCGTAACAGTGCACATATGGACACATCCCACCCACAGCATCCTTAATCCTAATGTTCACTCCCGACTTACTTCCACTCATTACACTCGCTCCGTCATATGTTTGCGCTACACAGTTTGATATTTTTAACCCATTTGATAAAAGAATATTAATAATCGCGGAAGATAAAGATTCAGCGTCAAATTTATGTAAATCAACAAAAGACAAAAACCTTTCAAGAACCTCTCCCTTAGTGGTGGTAAATTGAACACAAACACTTAGTTGTTCTACACCGCCTTTGTCCCTAGTTTCGTCAGCAATTATTGCGTAAAAACCACCCGAATCATTAATATCCTGAATAATCATTCTTTGAACAAGTGCACCACTAGTGTTAATAAGCTCGTTTTGTATTGATCCGTGGGTATATTTTGCTACATTGGGCATGCTATCTACTTTTTTCTTTAAGTCAGGTGAAATGCGCTTTAACAATTCTAGGATTTCAATGAAATTTCCACGATTTTGCTGATCGTCGTTCTCTCGATGCCCTCTTAACGCGATATCCTGTTGAGCGCATGTTAAAACAATTTGCACATGGGCGGATAAAACTTCTCTGTTTCGAATAGTATCAAAACGGTGTTGCTTATTTATCTGTGAAGTTATAGCTCCTCGTTTCTTAGACTGTAAAAAATGTATGTACTTCGTTTCCGCTAATTGGTGGGTCGATTTCTCGGAAGTAAAATGTTCGTGAAATTTCTCATTCATATTTTTCCAATTTTTAAAACCAGTTGTGAAATATGTTTTTTTTACCACTGCTTGGAAAATGACGGCAGCAAAAACAGTATACCATGTCATTTTCTACAGAATATTCCAAAAAGGGATATTTTACATAATAAATACTATTGAAACTTCGTTTTTGACCCCTTATAATCGTTTGGGGAAATGATAAGAGCCTTGGTTGAGCGAGTGGAGAATCCATGTCGATACTAATGTCAGGAATAATTTGAGTTGCATTTAAATCAGATAGAGCAGGAGTTAAATGGTGCACGATACTGCTATTCTCATGGAGTTCTCGGGAATTTCTGGAAGCGACAAATGAAAGTGCAATGTCATTTGAATTGTTTGATTCACTTTCACTAGGAGCTCCTATTAAGATATTATCAATAACTGATTCTTCAATGCCTTCTACAACTTTATCGAAAACATTTTGACTCGTTTGCAACATAGAATGTTTATTTATAACATCGTTCGATTTATTAGTTGAAAGATTACTTTCAACATGAACCCCTATAGCGTCCTTCAATAAGCTTATTTTATTGTCAGTACTATTTTGTTTTGGTTCGGATTCTAGCGATTTGTTTTCGTTGTGGGAAAGTTGATTTTTTAAAGATTCAGTAGTGGTTGGTAAGTCAAGTTTGTTCGCAATTGCATTTAATTGAGTTTGTTCTAAGACTGGAATTGATGTTTTGAAGTACTTATTTAGAGCCCCTTTTTGAGAATTTAAAAATTCTTGACTGGCTTTTCGCTTTTCGCGACTTTGGCTTCCGGACGGAAATTTTCTCCCACTCATTTCTACAATTTTTTTTAATTTGTCAATACTTAAATAGTTAAATTTACCGGATATAATTATCTAAAATGTATCTCTAAAATCCTTCTAATTCTCGAGGAACATTTATCTTAGTAAATAATAAGACTACGTTTCTAAGATATTAGAAAAATAACTAATAATAGTAATTTGCCTTGACAAAGGCGGTTTGGAAAATATATATTTACTAATAGTTAGCTAGCCCTGAAAAATGCTTTTTGGAAAAATTAACTATTAATAGTTAATTAGCCTTTAAAAGGCTGTTGAAATAATTTGAAATAAAATCAAACTATCAACTAGTCATTTAGCTAAGTGTTTATATTTAAAACAAGCGCATTAGGGCTTCTTTAAACCTCGAGGAGGTAGAAGTCCGCTCTTGCTAAAATATTAGAACAGAAAAGACTAAACTACTTATAATTCGAGAAAGACTTTCAAAATATATATCTACTAATAGTTAGCTAGCCTTGAAAAAGGCTGTTTGGAAAAATTAATTATTAATAGTTAATTAGCCTTTAAAAGGCTGTTGAAATAATTTGAAATAAAATTAAACTATCAACTAGTCATTTAGCTAAGTGTTTATATTTTAAACAAGCGCATTAGGGCTTCTTTAAACCTCGAGGAGGTAGAAGTCCGCTCTTGCCAAAATAATAGAACAGAAAGACTAAAGACTTAAAATTCGAGGAAGACTTTCAAAATAGACCTGACTCGTTCTGGAGCTCAAGACGAAATGGAAAGAAATGTTTAAAAAAAAAAGCAGCTTAGCGGTCGAGCCTGGCATTGACCATATTTCGCAAAAGTGGTGAAATCGAAAAACCGCAGAATTTTCCAGGAAGCGAGAAGAGCAAGGTCGTTTTATTGTTGTGGCTATCGTCGCGTTTACTGGACCCCCTTCTGAGCTTGTATCCGAGCGTCGGATTCCGAGCATTGACGTGCATGCCCGCTGGGGTATTTCCCGAAATTCCCTCAAGCCCCTTTCTTTTCTTTCAATTGTTCATTAAACTTTATCTCCATTTCCGCTCCCTTAGCCTCCCGAATATATCTGTTTATGGTCTACTATCTTTTTGAGTAAACGAATTGATTTTTAAAGATTTCCCCCCCCGAAAAACTTTACTTGGCAATAAAAACATAAAGAAATTTCAAATATGTGGCCTCTTAAATATAAATATGTGGCCCTTTTAATATAAATATGTGGCCCCTCTCAGAAATGCAGGGGGGCTAAAGCCCACTTCAGCCCACC
Source organism: Leiobunum rupestre (assembly GCF_980474605.1). NCBI lineage: Eukaryota > Metazoa > Arthropoda > Arachnida > Opiliones > Sclerosomatidae > Leiobunum > Leiobunum rupestre. The sequence continues at coordinate 44,672,425 of NC_143390.1, forward strand.
CTTAGCGCCGCTACTGGGTGTGACCTCTCCTTTCGCAGAAATCACAATTTTTTGAGTTGGCTTTTTCGAAAAAAATAACGTAGGTTTGGTTTTCGTATTTTAGATTTATTCGCTCTGGGAGTTCTTTTTCAAGCAAAATATAGAATTGTCTCTTAAAAATAAATAGCGGGCTTTCTAATGATGTTTTTTCTTCGGTGGTAGGATTTACATATATTCTTGAAACATCTGACGTAATTTTACAAAATTTTGAAATAAACTGATTTATATATTCATCAGGGATTTCAGGCATCACATTTGAGATAATAATTTTTTCAGACGATCTAGTAAGTCTTTCAACGTTTACTTGCTGGTTGTTAATTTCGAACCCTGACATTGCAAGGTCTTCAGCATTGGGTATGGTTCTGAGGTAGGCTAACACTCTACCTTTGGAAATACGGCCACAATATATGGTATTTGACTTACCAATTTGATTGTTGATAGCTAATGCGTATCGTATTGCTGAAATCTCTGAAACCGAATTGAAAACCACGGCATGCTCCCGTGTCACAACTGGTGGTATTGGTCTTACTGGTCTTGATTTGTCCGGGGGGTCGTTACTTGAAGGGAAAACCTTCGAGGGATCATTTGGCCTCAACGACATAGTCGCTGAGGAAATAGCGAAAAAGCAACTCTACTAAGCCTTATACGGCGTAAAAAAACGCGTCTAAAAGCGGAGCAAAAAAACACACGTCTTACCTCGACGGAGGTTCAACGTATATGAGGTTAAATATTTATAAATTATATTAATCTTATATTTAATTAAATATTTATAAATTATATTAATCTTATATTTAATTAAATATTTATAAATTATATTAATCTTATATTTAATTAAATATTTATAAATTATATTAATCTTATATTTAATTAAATATTTATAAGTTATATTAATCTTATATTTAATTAAATATTTATAAATTATATTAATGTTATATTTAATTAAATATTTATAAATTATATTAATGTTATATTTAATTAAATATTTATAAATTATATTAATCTTATATTTAATTAAATATTTATAAATTATATTAATCTTATATTTAATTAAATATTTATAAATTATATTAATCTTATATTTAATTAAATATTTATAAATTATATTAATCTTATATTTAATTAAATATTTATAAATTATATTAATCTTATATTTAATTAAATATTTATAAATTATATTAATCTTATATTTAATTAAATATTTATAAATTATATTAATCTTATATTTAATTAAATATTTATAAATTATATTAATCTTATATTTAATTAAATATTTATAAATTATATTAATCTTATATTTAATTAAATATTTATAAATTATATTAATCTTATATTTAATTAAATATTTATAAATTATATTAATCTTATATTTAATTAAATATTTATAAATTATATTCAATTCAATTCAATTCAATTCGAGTTTATTACCTGCATATAAACATGTTTACAAAAACACTTTTCAGATATATACAGGGTGGTCATATTACATTACATTACAATACATTAAAGGTTTATATTAATAAAAGGAATTGTCGACTTTTCCCGCTTCGTTTTGACATAAAACATATTACATTCGTTTAAAATATGAAAATTTTAAGACATTGCACAAAAAAATAAATAAAAGAATACTGAATAACGTATTTGAAAATTATGTAATTTCGCAATTTTTATTTGTTATACTGAACTGGTCAGAAGTGTTTTTTAAGAGCGTTTCTAAACAATGACTTATTAATACAGAAGATGTCTAATTTAGTACAAACATGATTATAATCAGTCTGACTGCGTCTTATTGCATCTAGACTTGATTTGACATTGGATACATAAAATGTTTCAGTATTTCTAGTTTTACATAGGTTTGTATTTAAATTCACACTTGCAATAAATTCCATACAGTCTATATTATTATGAACGATGTTATACAGGAACATAATTTCTAGAAATTTCAGTCTGTTAGGTATCGTTAATAAGTTACATTTTTTTAATATGTTTTCATAGTCATAGTTTTTGTTTTTCCAAATAGTATTTTCCCAGAAATAAAAATACAACAATCTAATAAATTTTCGCTGAACTTTGTCTATCTTCGTTATATTTTCACTGCTGCAGCCACCCTATACAATGCTGCAATACTCTAACTTTGGTCTGACAATGGTTTTATATAATTGGATAAAAACTTTAGGACTATTCAAATTCTTTGCAATTCTTAAGATATCATGTAGCTTACGTTTGCTTTCAAGTACGACTTTTTCAATATGATCGTTGAAATACATTTTATTATCTATCCAAACACCTAAATCTTTTATTATATTGGTTTTTTGTATTTTATCATTGTTAATTTTATATTCATAGCATATTGGATTTGTTTTTCTAGTAAAGGTAGTTACAAAAGTTTTGGACGTGTTTAAGGGCAATTTGTTTACATTACCCCACATACTTATTCTTTTAAGCTCGTTTTCTAAGTCTATACAATCAGACAAATTACTAACTTCACGAAGTGTTTTATTATCGTCCGCAAAAGCGCGTATGATAGTTTGATCTTTCGGCCTGTCATATAAGTCATTTATAAAGATAACAAATAATAAAGGGCCCAATGAAGACCCTTGGGGAACACCTCTAAGTGTTGAATAATATTGATTTGTTAGTTCTCCATTTATTTTTATAACATTAGTTCTGTTACTTAAGTAACTTTTAAACCACTTTAGTAAATGACCTGAGATACCATAATTTTTTAACTTTCTAAACAATAATTCGTGGTTCATTCGATCCAATGCTTTGGACAGGTCCATGAAGATACAATCCACTTGTTTCTGATTATCGATTCGAGGGGCAATATAATTTAAAAACGAGATTAAGTTAGTAGTAGTGGATCTAAGTTTACAAAAGCCGTGTTGTTCGGTAGCGAGTAGTGGTTGAAACCAATTACTTGCATATTTATGTACAATCATTTCAAATATTTTTGACATAATTGATATCAGAGATATGGGGCGGTAGTTATTGCAATCTAATTTGGAACCTTTTTTATGTATCGGAATTATAATTGACCGTTTCCAGTTGTCTGGGAAAACACCGCTTGAAATAGACAGGTTGAAAATGAATACCAATAATGGAACGAATACATCTTGACAACTCTTTATTAGAAAAGCAGGTATCTCATCTATGCCGGTAGATTTCTTCGCTTTTAATTTCTTAATAGCTTCCACCACATCGTTGCTGGTTACCAATATATTGGAAAATGAGTCATGGTTCGCTTTTTTATTATTGGTATAGTCTAGATTCAAATCTTCATTACGTGCTTTTCCATTGTAGTCATGCCCAATTAAACTGAAAAGCTGGCCAAATTTCAATGCAATTTTCTGGTGTGATGTAATTAACAGGCTATTTTCATCAGAAATAATTAGATCTGTCTTTTCTCTTGGCTTGAGCCTGTTGTTAACGTAACCCCAGAAGTTTTCTGGTTTTTCTTTTAAGTCGGAAACAATTGAAGTTCCCCAACATGACCTATCCCTTTTAATTAATTTCTGCGCTTCTTTCCTATTAGACTTATAATTTTGTAGGTCAGTATGCTTTTTATCTCGTTTATATTTTTTGTGATAATAATGTTTCCTCAATAGGCAAATTCGCAATTCTTTCGAAAACCACTAAGGGTCTTTTAGGTTCGTTTTGCCAGAGAAAGGGATATATTGATTAATAGCATCTTCTATGACAGATTGCAGAAAACTTACCGCTTCGTTAACATCGGTACTTCCAAATAAAGGTGTAAAATCTTTTGTTCTTAGGCAACGATAAAGTTCTTCGTAGTCTCCTTTACGGAAATTACGCTTCGGTACTTTTCTCGGTTTGGCATTTTGATAAGATAAAAGGTCGCTTTTTAAGTTTATATGAAGTGGCGGATGATAATCATCTATATGTATTAAAGGTGTCTTGTCTATAATTACATTTACTTTGTCGAAATTCGTAATTACTAAATCCAAAGTATTGCCCGCGCAATTCTTAAAGTGGTTTTGTTGGCTCGCGTTTAACATGCATATAAAGTCGATGACTATTTCTGCTTTAGATTTTACCATGCCATTACAATCGCGCGTTGACAGTGTTGACCAATTAACTTTGGGCAGGTTAAAGTCTCCCAGTATAATGTAGTTCCCTTTATGAGATAGTTAATTATATTTTTAAAGTAATTTGTATATTTATCGATGTTCGCAGTGGGAGCAAAATAATGATTCCCTATTAATACGCTTTGTTTATTTGCCCCGACTACCTCAATCCAGACACTTTCAGACGTAATTTCCAAATCAACTCTTCTTATGACCTTGAGATGCCGCTCCGTAATAATAGCTGAACCACCGCCTCTAACTGTCAAGTTTTCATCTTGTTCGCGATCAGCACGATATGCTACCATGTTATCAGGAACAAATTCAACGTCAAAGTATGTTTCATTAAGATTCGTTTCTGTTAAACAGACAATATCAGAATTAATCTTATATTTAATAAAATATTTATAAATTATATTAGTCTTATATTTAATTAAATATTTATAAATTATATTCATCTTATATTAATTAAATATTTATAAATTATATTCATCTTATATTTTATTAAATAATTAAGTATTTTAATGTAAAAGTTGATCGTGATCAAGAATTGAACTCGGGTCGCATTTTTAACCCGCGGATAGTTCACCGCCGAGCCATTGACTTCCTTAGGGAAAATGTTAAAGTAAAGGAACCATTATGATAAGGCGGGTTTTTTTACTAAACGGATGAATACAATATCTGTGGATATTTTTTATTGAACTTTGTTTTTTTATTTTTGTGAATTTGTTTTTATTTCGTCGGGAATTGAACCGGGAGCGCGGTTTTAGGACTTTGATTCGTTGCCGCTGTGTTATTAATTCCTTTTACGTTGTGTTATAAATCTGTAATATATTATTCAATGACGTTGTTAAACTCTTTAATTGTCAGTAGGTTTATTTTTTCGGATACGCTTTTTACCTCTCCGAGGGGGTCGCTGTAATAGTACGTACTCGGAATAGTCGGTTACTGGAATAATGCGTAAAATGTTTCATTTGGAGTAGTCGGTAACTGGAATAGTGGGTTATCGGAATAACCAGTAACGACAATAGTGGGTACTCGGAATAGCGTGGAACTGGAATAGCGCGTAATCGGAATAGCCAGTAATGCATTTAATGGCACAATTTTACATTACGGAATAGTCGGTACCCGGAATAGTAGGTACTGGGAATAACCAGTAACGAGAATAGCGGGTACTTGGAACAGAGAGGAACTGGAATGGCGAATCGGAATAGTCAGTAATGCATTTAATGGGCTAATGTTTCATTCCGGATTAGTCAGTAACCGGAATAGTGGGTACTCGGAACAGCAAGAAACTGGAACAGCGCGTAATCGGAATAGCGCGTAATATGTTTAAATGGCCTATATTTCGTTTCGGAATAGTCTGTAACCGGATTAGTGCGTAATCGGAATAGCGCGTAATATATTCAAATGGTCAATGGTTCGTTTCGGAATAGTCTGTAACCGGAATAGTGGGAATAACCCTAGTAAATACTCCTAGCAACTTAGCATATGACCTGTTTGTACGTCTACCCGAATATTCAGATTTGTAGGAATGAAATCTTATATGATTAATAACACGGCCGAAGCATTCAACTTACAGATGTTGATGAAATTTCGAACGCCGCAAAAGGTTCATATTCTACTACCACATTTGGCGGGAAAACGTTTTAGTTCAAATATTTAGAAAACCGAAATAATACAGTGATAGCCCAAATCGAATTCTCTTTTTCTAACGCGCGAAGGAGGGACCCTCACCTGAATGTTAAGGTAACGCCTTGGACGTTTTACTATTTATAGTGAGCGTTGGTAAGCGCTCAGCTAATTTTGGGATTTTTTTTCATCCCGAGAAGCTTGATTTTCCGGGAATTAGCCTAATCTACACGATAACGGCCGATGACAAAATATGGGGTCAAAAGAAGGGGCTAACTCGCGGACTTTTGTTTTCTCTCCACGGGGCGCCAACTGGCAGGCAGAAAACTACGCGTTCGAAGGGCGCATTTCGCCGTCGGACCTTCTCCAAAAAGGTGTGCTGCGATAAGGGTATATGCGAGGGGAGCGTTGAGAGCGAGTAAATATCCAGGGTGACAGGCAGAAGAAAACCTATTCCTTTTATGGTCTATCTTCTTGAGTAAACGAATTCATTTTGAAAGATTTTATTTTCAGAAAATCGTTTCTTGGCGATAAAACAAATTTCTAGAGACAAAGAAAATTCATAACTTCAAACTTCAAATATGTGACCTCTTTATTATAAGTATGTGGCTCCTCACAGAAATGCAGGGGGCTAAAGCCCAGTTCAGCCCACCCTTAGCGCCGCTACTGCTCCGAGGGGAAAATGTAATTTTGGTCGAAATACTTCGATTTGTCGGAAATTTTTACTTCTAAGAATATTTTACGTGTTTGCTTTTTTCATGCCATTTCAGAATTTTAGATAATTTAAATGATTTTGTGCATTATATTCATTTGACTGTAGTGGAAGATGGCCTAAAGAGCGTAGTAACAATTTTAAATGAGTTTAAACCAGAAAGTCGTCACTTACATAATGTGAATATGTATTAAAATTATCAAAACATTTTGTACATTTCAGAAAAATAATTATTATGGAACGCATTTCTACCAGAACATGATTTCGGGGAATTTTATAAATAAAGCGTGAACTTAAGAAAATTTTCTTCTCAAGTTCCATAAATAGTTTGTTATGTAAATTCCAAACATTTTAATCCACCTACTTAGCCAAGACCAATAAGACACCAACCCCCCCCCTTATCACAGTTCGGTAGATTGGGCCCCCCCTTCCCACCTACCGCAACATTCCGTAACAATTCCGCTCCAAAATATTTTTCATATATTTATAGTATCTGTCAAATTCTGGTTTAAAATTTTAAATGCTATTCAATATCAGTCCAATTCTACACCGAAATATTTAACTATGTAATTGAGATCTCACAACCAAGTTATGATTTTCTAAATACACATTTGGAAAACAATCAAGGGCAAACATCTTGATTAATAATAATTAAATTTAAGTAATTTTTGTATCATGATTTTTGGGACACCATGTAAAAAGGATATAATATCATACCTTTCGCCTCGAATTAATTTCATTAGATTTAGAAAAGTAGAATAATGGGCAGCCCGAGGCAGCCTAACCAATACACATGTTATTTTAATAGATTTTGATTTCTTTTTCTAATCTAAAAATTTTTCAGTTTTAGCTAGAAAGAAATAAAACCCGTAATCGGTTTTACGTGGGAAAGAGTTGTTTCGTAATTAAACTTCGGACCTTATTATAGTTATTATAATAGTTATTACTTCTATTATTATTATTATTATTTTATTATTTGATAGAGTACCAGTGGCGTATTGAGGGTGCTGCGGGGGGGGGGGGGGGGCACCCGGCACCCGTCCCGGGCTTAGCCCATTATGGGCGACTAAATCTGTTTGATGATTTTATTTTCGACAACCAAAGTGGAATATTACGCATTTTTTAATGCAAAAAGTACTCAATTGAAGAGATTTGCCCCCTGCGCCACAAACCGTCGCTAAGCCACTGTAGAGTACAGTAGAGTGGAGTACAACAGTAAAAAGAGAACTATTCGAATTACACCTTAGTAATAAATAATTTCTGAAACTCACTATCGCGGGTTGTCAGTGGTGTAGACAGGGGGGGGGGTTTCCGGGTCCAGACACCCTTGGGCCTATCCTCTTGCCGAATTTATGGCTAATTTACTAGGGTTATTCCCACTATTCCGGTTACAGACTATTCCGAAACGAAACATTGGCCTTTTGAATATGATACGCGCTATTTCGATTACGCGCTAATCCGGTTACAGACTATTCCGAAACGAAAAATAGGCCATTTAAACATATTATGCGCTATTCCGATTACGCGCTGTTCCAGTTTCTTACTGTTCCGAGTACCCACTATTCCGGTTACTGACTAATCCGGAAAGAAACATTAGCCCCAGTAGCCCCGCCAGGAATTTTATGCACGTAGGCCCAGCCTGAATTAGAGGCCCCATCTATAATGTTTATTTAAAAAATTCCCGAGTTTCAAGGATTTGTTTTATTTAAATGTTTTAAATTTTGACATGATTTCTATTTTCCCATTGAATTTTTTAAAGGCATTTTAATCAAGGAATGACACTCTTCGATTAGTTTTTTTTCCAAATTCGTCGACTACTAACTTTGGGTTTTCTTTTAAACCATTCTACAAATCACGATTTATCGACAGTGTAGCCAGATTTGAAAGCCTAAATTCTCCCATAGTTGTCCGTAGACGTGTTTCAATTCTTTTGAGTGAACTGAAACTTCTTTCTGAGATTGTATTTGCCACAGGAATGCAAGAAACAATTTTTTAGTATTTCACTAGGTCGGGGAACCCATCTGCCATTTTAATTAAATAGTGGAAGCAGTCGATTACGCTGGTAAATTTCTTGGGGATAATTAAATTTCTGGCTATTTTAATTTGGCTTTTTAACGAATTCAGGTCGAATTGAAACCGATTATAAGTGTTACAATGGGTTACGATATCGTTTTCGTTAAGAAAGTTTTCCGAGTTAGGGTCAGACGCCATTATACCTTTGAATAAGCCAGAGTTTTCCAATAGTCGAATTTTCATTTCTGAAATAAATTTGTCAACTAATTCGAAATAGGTGGACCTCAACTGGTCAATCATGGTTTTTGCTTCCGTTTCCCTGCTACCCGTTGTACTCGTAACCACACTATGTTTTAATCTCTTGTTAGGGATTATTTTACGTTTCCGTAAAGCTATCGGTTCGCTGTTACGATCAGGTATTGCAATTAAAGCAGATTCTGCGATTTTAGTAGCTTCTACCCAAATTAAATCAAAACGTTCCGAGTTCCTACATTCTTCTAAGGTCTTAACGGTAGCTTGGCAAATGGCAACGGCTTCCGTTAAAATAACTTTCGAACTTTGCAAGTATTCCGACAGGGAATTTGTTACGCCTAATACTTCATCTAGTGCGACAATTAATATTAAGTTGTTAAAGTTATGTAATTGGGATATATACCCACGACACTCAGCAGCTTCCTCTGGTTTTCCGTTTTCAATTAGATTCTCTAACGTTAAAACTACGGAATCGAGTCTATTTCTAAAATAACTAACACCTTTTTTTTACTCCACCACCGAGTGTCGCAGCTTTGTGGCATTTTAAGTATCTCATAGCCCAGATCTTTTTGGGAGTTTTCAAAATATTCGCTTCTAATAACCGAATTGCTTTGAAAATTGTATATGGCCTGAACCAAACCAAGTAGTTCAATAACTGCCAATATTTTGGAGCAACAGTCAACTAAAACTAAATTTAAGCGGTGCGCGTAGCAATGCACGTACGGACAATGTCCGCCTACTGCCTCTTCTACTTTCACCCTCACTCCTTTTACGTGTCCCCTCATTACACTTGCCCCGTCATATGTCTGTCCAACGCAATTCTCCAGTTTTAAACCACCCTCTGTCAAAAGATTTATAATTGCCAAGCTGATATTCTCAGAATCGAACTTATGTAAATCAGTGAAACCTAGAAATCTTTCTACGACACCTATTTATATTCTAATATATCGAATACAAACGCTTAGCTGCTCCACCCCTGCATTGTCTCGGGTTTCATCGGCAATTACAGAGTAAAACCCACCGGATTCGATGACCTCTTCGACAATCATTTTCCTTACTAAATTTGCACAAATGTCAATTATTTCATTTGTACAGTGCTGTGAATATATTTTGCATTATTGTGCATACTCTCGCATTTGGCTTTCAAATCAGGACATTTTCTTTTCCGAAGTTCTAAAATTTCAATAACATTTCCTCTGTTTCCAATTTTATCGGCAGATGTATTCCCCTGAAGTGCTAAATCTTGTGTGCAGATAATACCTCTCTATTTCTAATTACGTCAATTCTATGGTGGCCATTAACCTGACACGCTATTGATCCACGAGATTTTAATTCAGTGTAGTCTAAATACATTCTATAGGCTAGTTGGTGGGAAGATTTATTCGAAGTGAAATGTTCTTCGAATTTTTTCGCCATATTTTTCCAATCCGAAAATCCGTTCACAAATCCAGTATTTCTACCGAGGGGCTAACTACACTGCGAAAATGTGTACACCAGATTTCGGACTTCAAATGACTTTGTTTTAAAAATTTCAGACTTCGCAAGATTTTTTTTTATAAATGAGACTTTGCGAGACTTTCCGGAATTTCGTAAGATTTCGTTATTAGTAAAAGACTTCGCAAGACTTCGCGAGATTTCTTTAAAAAAAATTAAGATTTCGCGAGATTTCGTTAATGAAGTTGAAGACTTCGCGAGATTTCATTTCAAAAATTTAAGACTTCGCGAGATTTCATTTCAAAAATTTAAGACTTCGCGAGATTTCATTTCAAAAATTTAAGACTTCGCGAGACTTCGTTTAAAAGATAGACTTCGCTAGATTTCGTTTGAAATGTTATTTTTAAACTTGAGATGGACGCTAAATAAATGATTTAAATGATGATCAACACATTCAACAGAGCACTCGAAATAGAGTAACTCTTTTAGAGTGAAAATATTAAGAAATTTTTTTTAATATATCTAATTGAAATGAACGCAGATTTCATTAGACCTGATAGAAACGAGTCCAAATGTTTCTCCTTTTCCAAAGAAGATTCGTAAATTCTTGATTTTCTATTCAACCCCGTTCGAATGATTAATTTTAAGGGCCCCTTGATTTTTTAAGGGCCATAGGCCCCAGGACTACCGATATTTATAATTATTAATTGGTTTATATATCGGGGTGACGTCACAACTACTGAATGCATTACCAATATCGTTCGAAATATTATTCATATATGGTAAAACTGTAAACATTTTTCTTTTGAAATCTCTTCTGATTAGAGTATTTTTTTCTATTAAATTTCTGTTGGTAATGCGGTCAATTCCTCTTTCATATTATACATTATGTGGACCACTTATTTTGTTTTATCCGTATTTATATGTATAAGTGCCGTCGCTATTTTTATTACGTCTAATATAATTACCATTAAAATAAAAATATATAATAATAGGTGTACTTACATTGCTTTTACTTTGGTTCGAGATTTCCTTCGATGGTGTTTCCTCGAGTTTTTTATCAGAGGCTTTATCCACCTTTACTTCCATGTTTAACTCGATATGAGATTAATTCCAGTATTAAAACAAGTTGGCAAGCCAAAATATACCTCTCCTCGGAAGAATTGTCCCTAGTGGTATTAATTTCTCGAGATAACCCTTAAAGATATATCTCCGCAATTTAGAGTTATTTGTTAAAAATATTAACCCATTTCTATCCCGACCGGTATAAAATTTTTATTATAATTAAAATAATTGAGACGAAACGACCAATTTTAATTTATTCAGAATATCATAAGTTAAGTAGTTACAACAGTAAGTTAGACGTACTATAACAATGCACAATTGAATTAAACCCTTTTACAGAACAAGTTTATCAGTTAAATATAATACGAAGCAAATTTTAATGAAAGAAATATCTACAGAGGCTTTTTGGAATTACTCGCTTACGAAATACTTGCCGCATCTTTAACGCTCATTTTATTTCAACACTCGCCCTTGATGAAGATACCGTAGATATCTGGTAGTGGACGACTCGTTCACTTCCTGTTGACGTTGTGACGCATACCACATGAAAAAGACCAATGCCGTCCAATTTCCAATATCATATAATGACTCGCACACCCAAGAAATCATTGACTGCGTTAGAAATCGTAGATATCCAAATATCCACACCAAATGTATTTACAAGAAGCAAAAACCTTACCATCAACAAAGCACAGAGAGCCACTTGACTAACCGCCAGCTCTTAAAGCAATTAACGTTAAATTATCTCCTTTGAATTAACAGAACTATATATAGGTCGTTAAGATTTAACCTTTAAAAAATACCAGATTAGGCCTTCATAAATTCATTAATAAAAAAAGACTTTATTACCTATTATGCTTACGATGCCTGTCTTAATTTCAGTGAATCTAAGCAGCTATCGGTAGTTCTGTGGTAGAGCGCTCGACTGCCAAGCCGAATGGTCTGGGTTCGAAACCTGGGTGGCGCATTTGTTTTTAATCAATAGAGAAACGCTAAATTAGAATTTCTTCGATGCAATAATTTCAATTTCAATTCTATTTCAATTAAACCAAAATTTCGTACTCTATTAAATACGCTTCCGATAAAGCTGAAGGTCTAATTTTCAATAAGGCGTAACAAGTGTCGGTGGTTCTGTGGTAGAACGTCCGCCTGTCAATCAGGAGGTCTCGGGTTCAAATCCCGCCCGATGCGATGGCAAATTGATACTAAGACGAATACCGTGTACAACTGCTGGAAACCCTGCCATTGGACGTTGAGAGGTAGCATTACACTCAGCACTCGGTCCGTCCCAAAGTCATTAAGAAGAAGTTGGAGAGAAAACGCCCATATAAACACAACAGACTCAACATGCACAACCATCAGATCACAAACACAACAAATTCAACACTCACAACCTACGCATAAACATTACAAAAACCGTAATACACTAAACCGTCACGACGGTGAGCGAAAAAACACCATCCAAACCAAACCGCAAATGCATCCGTTAACGCTCACCGTCACACGGTGGTTTTGCCAACCCTTTGAGAAACTGCGTACGCAGTGATTACACTTTGCACCGAAAATGCGAACGCGTTCGCAGTCCTGACAGACCCACAGACCCACAGACAGACCCACCCACAGACCCACCCACAGACCCACAGACAGACACGGTCGTTGTATAACCCCTCCTAGGGGACTTTGTCCCCTCGGAGAGGTAAAAACGAATAAAATAACTTCGTACTAACTATTTGTACGTAACTAGGCGAGGAATTTGTATACACGCTCGATACTACGACTCAGCAACTAAGCTCGTTCTCAAATCGGACCGTACGGACAGCAGCAGGACAGAGAGATAAGGATTTAAAAAAACGTTCGAAGATGAATATTTCTGAGATTTCGATATAAGAATATGCGATATTAAAAATTATTAGTTTAACATTTTGAGGACTTTCAGAGACTTCGCTGAGACTTTCCGAAGATTCTATAAGACTTTGCAATGACTTCGCTGAACTTTGCAATGACTTCGCTGGACTTTGCAATGACTTCGCTTGATTTTGCAATGACTTCGCTTGATTTTGCAATGACTTCGCTGGACTTCGCCAGATTTCGGGGGATAGATAATTTTTTTAGACTTCGCTAAAACATTTAGAGACTTCAAAAGACTTCGTAATTTTTTTAAAGACTGCTTGTAAAATTCAGATTTTTTTAACGACTTCGTAAAATGTGTACACCAGATTTCGCGAGTGACTAGCCCCTCGATTTCTACTGCCTAGAAAATGACGGCAACAAAAGCAGTAAACTGCATTTTTTGCAACTGAATACTCAAGCATTCGATATTTGTCGTACCAAGAAGAAATGAAACCACGATTTTTACCACCCATTAAAGTTTTAGGAAAAGGATTGAGTTTAGGCTGAACTGGAAGGCAATCTTTATCTAAACTAATATCCAATTCGTGTAAGCGCACTTCTGTTAAATTAGTTAAATCTTGCACATCGGCAGATATAGTAGGGTTTCTAATAATTTCGGCTTCATTACTTAGTGCAATGTCTAAAGCAGAACTGACGTTTGGAAGAACCTCAGAAATATTACCACCTTCGAATTCTAAACCCTCTTTATTTCCCAAGCTTTCCCCGGGACTATCATTATGACTCTTGCCTGACGATTTCAAAAAACGTTCCATTGCGCCTTTCTGACTACTAACAACACCATCTTATCTCTTGCGCTTCTGGCGTTTTTGGGCCCCAGATAAAAACTTTCGGGTGCTCATATTTTAAAACTTAATTTAAAACCTATTCTAAACGAAGCTTGTAATAGCTTAGTAGTCTCGAAAAGACTGTTTGGAATAAAGCAGAGCTATAGTATATGTAAATATAATAGCTAATTAGGTTTCAAAAAGGCAGTGGGAAAATCAGCTATAAATAGGAAATTAGCCTTGAAAAAGGCTGTTTGGAAAATTAAGCTACAATAGCATATTAGCCTTGAAAAAGGCTGTTTGGAAAATTAAGCTACAATAGCTTATTAGCCTTGAAAAAGGCTGTTTGGAAAATTAAACTACAATAGCTTATTAGCCTTGAAAAAGGCTGTTTGGAAAATTAAGCTACAATAGCATATTAGCCTTGAAAAAGGCTGTATGGAAAATTAAGCTACAATAGCTTATTAGCCTTGAAAAAGGCTGTTTGGAAAATTAAACTACAATAGCTTATTAGCCTTGAAAAAGGCTGTTTGGAAAATTAAGCTACAAATAGCTTATTAGCCTTGAAAAAGGCTGTTTGGAAAATTAAGCTACAATAGCTTATTAGCCTTGAAAAAGGCTGTTGAAAAATCAACTATTAAATCTAGTTAAATTCTGGCCAAAAGAGACACGAAATTGAGAACCATCTTGCTCAGGAGACGAAAACGAAATGACGATTGACGAAACGCGAGGCCCTAATCACTGACGGACCCCGTTCGATGGTCACTGAATTCACGTGACTTCGCAAAAGAGGAAAAAAGGGGAAACCTAAATTCCTCAATATTTGAAAGAATAACCCCTTCCTATCAAAGCAATAGGCTTGGCTTTACCTCTGCTGGGACGAGAAAGAGAGAAATCCAGTTTTGGCAATCCCCCCCCCCCCCTCCGGTCCTCTTCACTGACGTCGTCAAATTCCAAGAAACTAAGAGTACGTTCAGTAACAGTCAATGGAAAAAAACCCGATGGATTTGATATTTTCCACCGATGAGCTTTTTCGTCATAATGACGGCGTAAGTTGCTGAACGCTTTTATTCAGTCATCGGTGATTTTTAAAATGGCGTAGCTTTTATAGTAGTTTTACGTCAGAAATGACGTCAGTCATCGGAAAAACCGACTCTTCCAGCCGATGACTTCGGTGAGTAACCGATGACTATCGTAACGTCAAAACCGGAAACGCGAAAAAGCGTACAGTAGAAAACCGATGTCACCGATTAGTAATCGGTGAGTCCGATGAGCTCTGCTGAACGTAGCCTAAATGTCTTTGTTGTGTGTATTGTAGCTTCTCACTGACACCGAGGCAAAAAGACAGGTGTCCCTGCACTTTACGGCCTAGCATGACGTATTTCCCCCTCCCGGCTTCACCATCTCTTATCAGTCAATTCAAAAGAAAAAGTTTTTTCAAGTGGAAAATCTATAATCACGGACAGCGTTGCCAACCGTACTCTAATTATAGTACATTTCGATAAAATTAACTTTCGATTTTCTTCGTTTCCAATCTGTTATATTACTCTCAGTAGGCTAAAAATGGATATATCAAATCTTATTTTACAAACTAGTAACTAAAAATATTGAGGGTTATAATAGGCACCGTTTCAAAAATTTAGAGGCCTACACTTTTTCGTGCCTACTTGTGCCTATTGCTGGCGGGGAGCCTGATTAGCCCATTAAATGCGTTACTGGCTATTCCGATTACGCGCTATTCCAATTTATTGCTGTTCCGAGTACCCACTATTCCGGTTACTGAATAATCCGAAATGAAACATTAGCCCCTCAAATGCATTACTGGCTATTCCGATTACGCGCTATTCCAGTTCCTCTCTGTTCCGAGTACCCGCTATTCTCGTTACTGGTTATTCACAGTACGTACTATTCCGGTTTCCGACTATTCCGTAATAAAACATGGGGCTATTAAATGCATTACTGGCTATTCCGATTACGCGCTATTCCAGTTCCTCTCTGTTCCGAGTACCCGCTATTCTCGTTACTGGTTATTCACAGTACCTACTATTCCGGTTACCGACTATTCCGTAATAAAACATGGGGCTATTAAATGCATTACTGGCTATTCCGATTACGCGCTATTCCAGTTCCTCTCTGTTCCGAGTACCCGCTATTCTCGTTACTGGTTATTCACAGTACCTACTATTCCGGTTACCGTCTATTCCGTAATAAAACATGGGGCTATTAAATGCATTACTGGCTATTCCGATTACGCGCTATTCCAGTTCCTCTCTGTTCCGAGTACCCGCTATTCTCGTTACTGGTTATTCACAGTACCTACTATTCCGGTTACCGACTATTCCGTAATAAAACATGGGGCTATTAAATGCATTACTGGCTATTCCGATTACGTGCTATTCCAGTTCCTCTCTGTTCCGAGTACCCGCTATTCTCGTTACTGGTTATTCACAGTACCTACTATTCCGGTTACCGACTATTCCGTAATAAAACATGGGGCTATTAAATGCATTACTGGCTATTCCGATTACGCGCTATTCCAGTTCCTCTCTGATCCGAGTACCCGCTATTCTCGTTACTGGTTATTCACAGTACCTACTATTCCGGTTACCGACTATTCCGTAATAAAACATGGGGCTATTAAATGCATTACTGGCTATTCCGATTACGCGCTATTCCAGTTCCTCTCTGTTCCGAGTACCCGCTATTCTCGTTACTGGTTATTCACAGTACCTACTATTCCGGTTACCGACTATTCCGTAATAAAACATGGGGCTATTAAATGCATTACTGGCTATTCCGATTACGTGCTATTCCAGTTCCTCTCTGTTCCGAGTACCCGCTATTCTCGTTACTGGTTATTCACAGTACCTACTATTCCGGTTACCGACTATTCCGTAATAAAACATGGGGCTATTAAATGCATTACTGGCTATTCCGATTACGCGCTATTCCAGTTCCTCTCATTTCCGAGTACCCGCTATTCTCGTTACTGGTTATTCACAGTACCTACTATTCCGGTTACCGACTATTCCGTAATAAAACATGGGGCTATTAAATGCATTACTGGCTATTCCGATTACGCGCTATTCCAGTTCCTCTCTGTTCCGAGTACCCGCTATTCTCGTTACTGGTTATTCACAGTACCTACTATTCCGGTTACCGACTATTCCGTAATAAAACATGGGGCTATTAAATGCATTACTGGCTATTCCGATTACGCGCTATTCCAGTTCCTCTCTGTTCCGAGTACCCGCTATTCTCGTTACTGGTTATTCACAGTACCTACTATTCCGGTTACCGTCTATTCCGTAATAAAACATGGGGCTATTAAATGCATTACTGGCTATTCCGATTACGCGCTATTCCAGTTCCTCTCTGTTCCGAGTACCCGCTATTCTCGTTACTGGTTATTCACAGTACCTACTATTCCGGTTACCGACTATTCCGTAATAATACATGGGGCTATTAAATGCATTAGTGGCTATTCCGATTACGTGCTATTCCAGTTCCTCTCTGTTCCGAGTACCCGCTATTCTCGTTACTGGTTATTCACAGTACCTACTATTCCGGTTACCGACTATTCCGTAATAAAACATGGGGCTATTAAATGCATTACTGGCTATTCCGATTACGCGCTATTCCAGTTCCTCTCTGATCTGAGTACCCGCTATTCTCGTTACTGGTTATTCACAGTACCTACTATTCCGGTTACCGACTATTCCGTAATAAAACATGGGGCTATTAAATGCATTACTGGCTATTCCGATTACGCGCTATTCCAGTTCCTCTCTGTTCCGAGTACCCGCTATTCTCGTTACTGGTTATTCACAGTACCTACTATTCCGGTTACCGACTATTCCGTAATAAAACATGGGGCTATTAAATGCATTACTGGCTATTCCGATTACGTGCTATTCCAGTTCCTCTCTGTTCCGAGTACCCGCTATTCTCGTTACTGGTTATTCACAGTACCTACTATTCCGGTTACCGACTATTCCGTAATAAAACATGGGGCTATTAAATGCATTACTGGCTATTCCGATTACGCGCTATTCCAGTTCCTCTCATTTCCGAGTACCCGCTATTCTCGTTACTGGTTATTCACAGTACCTACTATTCCGGTTACCGACTATTCCGTAATAAAACATGGGGCTATTAAATGCATTACTGGCTATTCCGATTACGCGCTATTCCAGTTCCTCTCTGTTCCGAGTACCCGCTATTCTCGTTACTGGTTATTCACAGTACCTACTATTCCGGTTACCGACTATTCCGTAATAAAACATGGGGCTATTAAATGCATTACTGGCTATTCCGATTACGCGCTATTCCAGTTCCTCTCTGTTCCGAGTACCCGCTATTCTCGTTACTGGTTATTCACAGTACCTACTATTCCGGTTACCGACTATTCCGTAATAAAACATGGGGCTATTAAATGCATTACTGGCTATTCCGATTACGCGCTATTCCAGTTCCACTCTGATCCGAGTACCCGCTATTCTCGTTACTGGTTATTCCCAGTACCTACTATTCCGGTTACCGACTATTCCGTAATAAAACATGGGGCTATTAAATGCATTACTGGCTATTCCGATTACGCGCTATTCCAGTTCCTCTCTGATCCGAGTACCCGCAATTCTCGTTACTGGTTATTCACAGTACCTACTATTCCGGTTACCGACTATTCCGTAATAAAACGTGGGGCTATTAAATGCATTAGTGGCTATTCCGATTACGCGCTATTCCAGTTCCTCTCTGTTCCGAGTACCCGCTATTCTCGTTACTGGTTATTCACAGTACCTACTATTCCGGTTACCGTCTATTCCGTAATAAAACATGGGGCTATTAAATGCATTACTGGCTATTCCGATTACGCGCTATTCCAGTTCCTCTCTGTTCCGAGTACCCGCTATTCTCGTTACTGGTTATTCACAGTACCTACTATTCCGGTTACCGACTATTCCGTAATAAAACATGGGGCTATTAAATGCATTACTGGCTATTCCGATTACGTGCTATTCCAGTTCCTCTCTGTTCCGAGTACCCGCTATTCTCGTTACTGGTTATTCACAGTACCTACTATTCCGGTTACCGACTATTCCGTAATAAAACATGGGGCTATTAAATGCATTACTGGCTATTCCGATTACGCGCTATTCCAGTTCCTCTCTGTTCCGAGTACCCGCTATTCTCGTTACTGGTTATTCACAGTACCTACTATTCCGGTTACCGACTATTCCGTAATAAAACATGGGGCTATTAAATGCATTACTGGCTATTCCGATTACGCGCTATTCCAGTTCCTCTCATTTCCGAGTACCCGCTATTCTCGTTACTGGTTATTCACAGTACCTACTATTCCGGTTACCGACTATTCCGTAATAAAACATGGGGCTATTAAATGCATTACTGGCTATTCCGATTACGCGCTATTCCAGTTCCTCTCTGTTCCGAGTACCCGCTATTCTCGTTACTGGTTATTCACAGTACCTACTATTCCGGTTACCGACTATTCCGTAATAAAACATGGGGCTATTAAATGCATTACTGGCTATTCCGATTACGCGCTATTCCAGTTCCTCTCTGTTCCGAGTACCCGCTATTCTCGTTACTGGTTATTCACAGTACCTACTATTCCGGTTACCGTCTATTCCGTAATAAAACATGGGGCTATTAAATGCATTACTGGCTATTCCGATTACGCGCTATTCCAGTTCCTCTCTGTTCCGAGTACCCGCTATTCTCGTTACTGGTTATTCACAGTACCTACTATTCCGGTTACCGACTATTCCGTAATAAAACATGGGGCTATTAAATGCATTAGTGGCTATTCCGATTACGCGCTATTCCAGTTCCTCTCTGTTCCGAGTACCCGCTATTCTCGTTACTGGTTATTCACAGTACCTACTATTCCGGTTACCGTCTATTCCGTAATAAAACATGGGGCTATTAAATGCATTACTGGCTATTCCGATTACGCGCTATTCCAGTTCCTCTCTGTTCCGAGTACCCGCTATTCTCGTTACTGGTTATTCACAGTACCTACTATTCCGGTTACCGACTATTCCGTAATAAAACATGGGGCTATTAAATGCATTACTGGCTATTCCGATTACGTGCTATTCCAGTTCCTCTCTGTTCCGAGTACCCGCTATTCTCGTTACTGGTTATTCACAGTACCTACTATTCCGGTTACCGACTATTCCGTAATAAAACATGGGGCTATTAAATGCATTACTGGCTATTCCGATTACGCGCTATTCCAGTTCCTCTCTGATCCGAGTACCCGCTATTCTCGTTACTGGTTATTCACAGTACCTACTATTCCGGTTACCGACTATTCCGTAATAAAACATGGGGCTATTAAATGCATTACTGGCTATTCCGATTACGCGCTATTCCAGTTCCTCTCTGTTCCGAGTACCCGCTATTCTCGTTACTGGTTATTCACAGTACCTACTATTCCGGTTACCGACTATTCCGTAATAAAACATGGGGCTATTAAATGCATTACTGGCTATTCCGATTACGCGCTATTCCAGTTCCACTCTGATCCGAGTACCCGCTATTCTCGTTACTGGTTATTCCCAGTACCTACTATTCCGGTTACCGACTATTCCGTAATAAAACATGGGGCTATTAAATGCATTACTGGCTATTCCGATTACGCGCTATTCCAGTTCCTCTCTGATCCGAGTACCCGCAATTCTCGTTACTGGTTATTCACAGTACCTACTATTCCGGTTACCGACTATTCCGTAATAAAACGTGGGGCTATTAAATGCATTACTGGCTATTCCGATTACGCGCTATTCCAGTTCCTCTCTGTTCCGAGTACCCGCTATTCTCGTTACTGGTTATTCACAGTACCTACTATTCCGGTTACCGACTATTCCGTAATAAAACATGGGGCTATTAAATGCATTACTGGCTATTCCGATTACGTGCTATTCCAGTTCCTCTCTGTTCCGAGTACCCGCTATTCTCGTTACTGGTTATTCACAGTACCTACTATTCCGGTTACCGACTATTCCGTAATAAAACATGGGGCTATTAAATGCATTACTGGCTATTCCGATTACGCGCTATTCCAGTTCCTCTCTGATCCGAGTACCCGCAATTCTCGTTACTGGTTATTCACAGTACCTACTATTCCGGTTACCGACTATTCCGTAATAAAACGTGGGGCTATTAAATGCATTACTGGCTATTCCAATTACGCGCTATTCCAGTTCCTCTCTGTTCCGAGTACCCGCTATTCTCGTTACTGGTTATTCACAGTACCTACTATTCCGGTTACCGACTATTCCGTAATAAAACATGGGGCTATTAAATGCATTACTGGCTATTCCGATTACGCGCTATTCCAGTTCCTCTCTGTTCCGAGTACCCGCTATTCTCGTTACTGGTTATTCACAGTACCTACTATTCCGGTTACCGACTATTCCGTAATAAAACATGGGGCTATTAAATGCATTACTGGCTATTCCGATTACGCGCTATTCCAGTTCCTCTCTGTTCCGAGTACCCGCTATTCTCGTTACTGGTTATTCACAGTACCTACTATTCCGGTTACCGACTATTCCGTAATAAAACATGGGGCTATTAAATGCATTACTGGCTATTCCGATTACGCGCTATTCCAGTTCCTCTCTGTTCCGAGTACCCGCTATTCTCGTTACTGGTTATTCACAGTACCTACTATTCCGGTTACCGTCTATTCCGTAATAAAACATGGGGCTATTAAATGCATTACTGGCTATTCCGATTACGCGCTATTCCAATTTATTGCTGTTCCGAGTACCCACTATTCCGGTTACTGAATAATCCGAAATGAAACATTAGCCCCTCAAATGCATTACTGGCTATTCCGATTACGCGCTATTCCAGTTCCTCTCTGTTCCGAGTACCCGCTATTCTCGTTACTGGTTATTCACAGTACGTACTATTCCGGTTTCCGACTATTCCGTAATAAAACATGGGGCTATTAAATGCATTACTGGCTATTCCGATTACGCGCTATTCCAGTTCCTCTCTGTTCCGAGTACCCGCTATTCTCGTTACTGGTTATTCACAGTACCTACTATTCCGGTTACCGTCTATTCCGTAATAAAACATGGGGCTATTAAATGCATTACTGGCTATTCCGATTACGCGCTATTCCAATTTATTGCTGTTCCGAGTACCCACTATTCCGGTTACTGAATAATCCGAAATGAAACATTAGCCCCTCAAATGCATTACTGGCTATTCCGATTACGCGCTATTCCAGTTCCTCTCTGTTCCGAGTACCCGCTATTCTCGTTACTGGTTATTCACAGTACGTACTATTCCGGTTTCCGACTATTCCGTAATAAAACATGGGGCTATTAAATGCATTACTGGCTATTCCGATTACGCGCTATTCCAGTTCCTCTCTGTTCCGAGTACCCGCTATTCTCGTTACTGGTTATTCACAGTACCTACTATTCCGGTTACCGACTATTCCGTAATAAAACATGGGGCTATTAAATGCATTACTGGCTATTCCGATTACGCGCTATTCCAGTTCCTCTCTGTTCCGAGTACCCGCTATTCTCGTTACTGGTTATTCACAGTACCTACTATTCCGGTTACCGTCTATTCCGTAATAAAACATGGGGCTATTAAATGCATTACTGGCTATTCCGATTACGCGCTATTCCAGTTCCTCTCTGTTCCGAGTACCCGCTATTCTCGTTACTGGTTATTCACAGTACCTACTATTCCGGTTACCGACTATTCCGTAATAAAACATGGGGCTATTAAATGCATTACTGGCTATTCCGATTACGTGCTATTCCAGTTCCTCTCTGTTCCGAGTACCCGCTATTCTCGTTACTGGTTATTCACAGTACCTACTATTCCGGTTACCGACTATTCCGTAATAAAACATGGGGCTATTAAATGCATTACTGGCTATTCCGATTACGCGCTATTCCAGTTCCTCTCTGATCCGAGTACCCGCTATTCTCGTTACTGGTTATTCACAGTACCTACTATTCCGGTTACCGACTATTCCGTAATAAAACATGGGGCTATTAAATGCATTACTGGCTATTCCGATTACGCGCTATTCCAGTTCCTCTCTGTTCCGAGTACCCGCTATTCTCGTTACTGGTTATTCACAGTACCTACTATTCCGGTTACCGACTATTCCGTAATAAAACATGGGGCTATTAAATGCATTACTGGCTATTCCGATTACGTGCTATTCCAGTTCCTCTCTGTTCCGAGTACCCGCTATTCTCGTTACTGGTTATTCACAGTACCTACTATTCCGGTTACCGACTATTCCGTAATAAAACATGGGGCTATTAAATGCATTACTGGCTATTCCGATTACGCGCTATTCCAGTTCCTCTCATTTCCGAGTACCCGCTATTCTCGTTACTGGTTATTCACAGTACCTACTATTCCGGTTACCGACTATTCCGTAATAAAACATGGGGCTATTAAATGCATTACTGGCTATTCCGATTACGCGCTATTCCAGTTCCTCTCTGTTCCGAGTACCCGCTATTCTCGTTACTGGTTATTCACAGTACCTACTATTCCGGTTACCGACTATTCCGTAATAAAACATGGGGCTATTAAATGCATTACTGGCTATTCCGATTACGCGCTATTCCAGTTCCTCTCTGTTCCGAGTACCCGCTATTCTCGTTACTGGTTATTCACAGTACCTACTATTCCGGTTACCGTCTATTCCGTAATAAAACATGGGGCTATTAAATGCATTACTGGCTATTCCGATTACGCGCTATTCCAGTTCCTCTCTGTTCCGAGTACCCGCTATTCTCGTTACTGGTTATTCACAGTACCTACTATTCCGGTTACCGACTATTCCGTAATAATACATGGGGCTATTAAATGCATTAGTGGCTATTCCGATTACGTGCTATTCCAGTTCCTCTCTGTTCCGAGTACCCGCTATTCTCGTTACTGGTTATTCACAGTACCTACTATTCCGGTTACCGACTATTCCGTAATAAAACATGGGGCTATTAAATGCATTACTGGCTATTCCGATTACGCGCTATTCCAGTTCCTCTCTGATCTGAGTACCCGCTATTCTCGTTACTGGTTATTCACAGTACCTACTATTCCGGTTACCGACTATTCCGTAATAAAACATGGGGCTATTAAATGCATTACTGGCTATTCCGATTACGCGCTATTCCAGTTCCTCTCTGTTCCGAGTACCCGCTATTCTCGTTACTGGTTATTCACAGTACCTACTATTCCGGTTACCGACTATTCCGTAATAAAACATGGGGCTATTAAATGCATTACTGGCTATTCCGATTACGTGCTATTCCAGTTCCTCTCTGTTCCGAGTACCCGCTATTCTCGTTACTGGTTATTCACAGTACCTACTATTCCGGTTACCGACTATTCCGTAATAAAACATGGGGCTATTAAATGCATTACTGGCTATTCCGATTACGCGCTATTCCAGTTCCTCTCATTTCCGAGTACCCGCTATTCTCGTTACTGGTTATTCACAGTACCTACTATTCCGGTTACCGACTATTCCGTAATAAAACATGGGGCTATTAAATGCATTACTGGCTATTCCGATTACGCGCTATTCCAGTTCCTCTCTGTTCCGAGTACCCGCTATTCTCGTTACTGGTTATTCACAGTACCTACTATTCCGGTTACCGACTATTCCGTAATAAAACATGGGGCTATTAAATGCATTACTGGCTATTCCGATTACGCGCTATTCCAGTTCCTCTCTGTTCCGAGTACCCGCTATTCTCGTTACTGGTTATTCACAGTACCTACTATTCCGGTTACCGACTATTCCGTAATAAAACATGGGGCTATTAAATGCATTACTGGCTATTCCGATTACGCGCTATTCCAGTTCCACTCTGATCCGAGTACCCGCTATTCTCGTTACTGGTTATTCCCAGTACCTACTATTCCGGTTACCGACTATTCCGTAATAAAACATGGGGCTATTAAATGCATTACTGGCTATTCCGATTACGCGCTATTCCAGTTCCTCTCTGATCCGAGTACCCGCAATTCTCGTTACTGGTTATTCACAGTACCTACTATTCCGGTTACCGACTATTCCGTAATAAAACGTGGGGCTATTAAATGCATTAGTGGCTATTCCGATTACGCGCTATTCCAGTTCCTCTCTGTTCCGAGTACCCGCTATTCTCGTTACTGGTTATTCACAGTACCTACTATTCCGGTTACCGTCTATTCCGTAATAAAACATGGGGCTATTAAATGCATTACTGGCTATTCCGATTACGCGCTATTCCAGTTCCTCTCTGTTCCGAGTACCCGCTATTCTCGTTACTGGTTATTCACAGTACCTACTATTCCGGTTACCGACTATTCCGTAATAAAACATGGGGCTATTAAATGCATTACTGGCTATTCCGATTACGTGCTATTCCAGTTCCTCTCTGTTCCGAGTACCCGCTATTCTCGTTACTGGTTATTCACAGTACCTACTATTCCGGTTACCGACTATTCCGTAATAAAACATGGGGCTATTAAATGCATTACTGGCTATTCCGATTACGCGCTATTCCAGTTCCTCTCTGTTCCGAGTACCCGCTATTCTCGTTACTGGTTATTCACAGTACCTACTATTCCGGTTACCGACTATTCCGTAATAAAACATGGGGCTATTAAATGCATTACTGGCTATTCCGATTACGCGCTATTCCAGTTCCTCTCATTTCCGAGTACCCGCTATTCTCGTTACTGGTTATTCACAGTACCTACTATTCCGGTTACCGACTATTCCGTAATAAAACATGGGGCTATTAAATGCATTACTGGCTATTCCGATTACGCGCTATTCCAGTTCCTCTCTGTTCCGAGTACCCGCTATTCTCGTTACTGGTTATTCACAGTACCTACTATTCCGGTTACCGACTATTCCGTAATAAAACATGGGGCTATTAAATGCATTACTGGCTATTCCGATTACGCGCTATTCCAGTTCCTCTCTGTTCCGAGTACCCGCTATTCTCGTTACTGGTTATTCACAGTACCTACTATTCCGGTTACCGTCTATTCCGTAATAAAACATGGGGCTATTAAATGCATTACTGGCTATTCCGATTACGCGCTATTCCAGTTCCTCTCTGTTCCGAGTACCCGCTATTCTCGTTACTGGTTATTCACAGTACCTACTATTCCGGTTACCGACTATTCCGTAATAAAACATGGGGCTATTAAATGCATTAGTGGCTATTCCGATTACGCGCTATTCCAGTTCCTCTCTGTTCCGAGTACCCGCTATTCTCGTTACTGGTTATTCACAGTACCTACTATTCCGGTTACCGTCTATTCCGTAATAAAACATGGGGCTATTAAATGCATTACTGGCTATTCCGATTACGCGCTATTCCAGTTCCTCTCTGTTCCGAGTACCCGCTATTCTCGTTACTGGTTATTCACAGTACCTACTATTCCGGTTACCGACTATTCCGTAATAAAACATGGGGCTATTAAATGCATTACTGGCTATTCCGATTACGTGCTATTCCAGTTCCTCTCTGTTCCGAGTACCCGCTATTCTCGTTACTGGTTATTCACAGTACCTACTATTCCGGTTACCGACTATTCCGTAATAAAACATGGGGCTATTAAATGCATTACTGGCTATTCCGATTACGCGCTATTCCAGTTCCTCTCTGATCCGAGTACCCGCTATTCTCGTTACTGGTTATTCACAGTACCTACTATTCCGGTTACCGACTATTCCGTAATAAAACATGGGGCTATTAAATGCATTACTGGCTATTCCGATTACGCGCTATTCCAGTTCCTCTCTGTTCCGAGTACCCGCTATTCTCGTTACTGGTTATTCACAGTACCTACTATTCCGGTTACCGACTATTCCGTAATAAAACATGGGGCTATTAAATGCATTACTGGCTATTCCGATTACGCGCTATTCCAGTTCCACTCTGATCCGAGTACCCGCTATTCTCGTTACTGGTTATTCCCAGTACCTACTATTCCGGTTACCGACTATTCCGTAATAAAACATGGGGCTATTAAATGCATTACTGGCTATTCCGATTACGCGCTATTCCAGTTCCTCTCTGATCCGAGTACCCGCAATTCTCGTTACTGGTTATTCACAGTACCTACTATTCCGGTTACCGACTATTCCGTAATAAAACGTGGGGCTATTAAATGCATTACTGGCTATTCCGATTACGCGCTATTCCAGTTCCTCTCTGTTCCGAGTACCCGCTATTCTCGTTACTGGTTATTCACAGTACCTACTATTCCGGTTACCGACTATTCCGTAATAAAACATGGGGCTATTAAATGCATTACTGGCTATTCCGATTACGTGCTATTCCAGTTCCTCTCTGTTCCGAGTACCCGCTATTCTCGTTACTGGTTATTCACAGTACCTACTATTCCGGTTACCGACTATTCCGTAATAAAACATGGGGCTATTAAATGCATTACTGGCTATTCCGATTACGCGCTATTCCAGTTCCTCTCTGATCCGAGTACCCGCAATTCTCGTTACTGGTTATTCACAGTACCTACTATTCCGGTTACCGACTATTCCGTAATAAAACGTGGGGCTATTAAATGCATTACTGGCTATTCCAATTACGCGCTATTCCAGTTCCTCTCTGTTCCGAGTACCCGCTATTCTCGTTACTGGTTATTCACAGTACCTACTATTCCGGTTACCGACTATTCCGTAATAAAACATGGGGCTATTAAATGCATTACTGGCTATTCCGATTACGCGCTATTCCAGTTCCTCTCTGTTCCGAGTACCCGCTATTCTCGTTACTGGTTATTCACAGTACCTACTATTCCGGTTACCGACTATTCCGTAATAAAACATGGGGCTATTAAATGCATTACTGGCTATTCCGATTACGCGCTATTCCAGTTCCTCTCTGTTCCGAGTACCCGCTATTCTCGTTACTGGTTATTCACAGTACCTACTATTCCGGTTACCGTCTATTCCGTAATAAAACATGGGGCTATTAAATGCATTACTGGCTATTCCGATTACGCGCTATTCCAGTTCCTCTCTGTTCCGAGTACCCGCTATTCTCGTTACTGGTTATTCACAGTACCTACTATTCCGGTTACCGACTATTCCGTAATAAAACATGGGGCTATTAAATGCATTAGTGGCTATTCCGATTACGCGCTATTCCAGTTCCTCTCTGTTCCGAGTACCCGCTATTCTCGTTACTGGTTATTCACAGTACCTACTATTCCGGTTACCGTCTATTCCGTAATAAAACATGGGGCTATTAAATGCATTACTGGCTATTCCGATTACGCGCTATTCCAGTTCCTCTCTGTTCCGAGTACCCGCTATTCTCGTTACTGGTTATTCACAGTACCTACTATTCCGGTTACCGACTATTCCGTAATAAAACATGGGGCTATTAAATGCATTACTGGCTATTCCGATTACGTGCTATTCCAGTTCCTCTCTGTTCCGAGTACCCGCTATTCTCGTTACTGGTTATTCACAGTACCTACTATTCCGGTTACCGACTATTCCGTAATAAAACATGGGGCTATTAAATGCATTACTGGCTATTCCGATTACGCGCTATTCCAGTTCCTCTCTGATCCGAGTACCCGCTATTCTCGTTACTGGTTATTCACAGTACCTACTATTCCGGTTACCGACTATTCCGTAATAAAACATGGGGCTATTAAATGCATTACTGGCTATTCCGATTACGCGCTATTCCAGTTCCTCTCTGTTCCGAGTACCCGCTATTCTCGTTACTGGTTATTCACAGTACCTACTATTCCGGTTACCGACTATTCCGTAATAAAACATGGGGCTATTAAATGCATTACTGGCTATTCCGATTACGCGCTATTCCAGTTTCACTCTGATCCGAGTACCCGCTATTCTCGTTACTGGTTATTCCCAGTACCTACTATTCCGGTTACCGACTATTCCGTAATAAAACATGGGGCTATTAAATGCATTACTGGCTATTCCGATTACGCGCTATTCCAGTTCCTCTCTGATCCGAGTACCCGCAATTCTCGTTACTGGTTATTCACAGTACCTACTATTCCGGTTACCGACTATTCCGTAATAAAACGTGGGGCTATTAAATGCATTACTGGCTATTCCGATTACGCGCTATTCCAGTTCCTCTCTGTTCCGAGTACCCGCTATTCTCGTTACTGGTTATTCACAGTACCTACTATTCCGGTTACCGACTATTCCGTAATAAAACATGGGGCTATTAAATGCATTACTGGCTATTCCGATTACGTGCTATTCCAGTTCCTCTCTGTTCCGAGTACCCGCTATTCTCGTTACTGGTTATTCACAGTACCTACTATTCCGGTTACCGACTATTCCGTAATAAAACATGGGGCTATTAAATGCATTACTGGCTATTCCGATTACGCGCTATTCCAGTTCCTCTCTGATCCGAGTACCCGCAATTCTCGTTACTGGTTATTCACAGTACCTACTATTCCGGTTACCGACTATTCCGTAATAAAACGTGGGGCTATTAAATGCATTACTGGCTATTCCGATTACGCGCTATTCCAGTTCCTCTCTGTTCCGAGTACCCGCTCGGCTGTCCCATGGCAAAACCTTTTAACCAACACGATCGTAATTTTGAGATATTTGACTTTTTCAAAACCTAAGTTATAAGATTTTAACGTGGTTTTTAATGCAAAAGTTATAAAATCCAAAACCATTTTTAAAGTCATAAATAGTTAAATATTTTTGACTTTTACCTGAAACTTTTACAGTACTTTTGTACATGCCTTAGTAATACTGATGCGTAAAAATCTAATTTTTCAAAAATTTGTTGGTTATAAGGTTTTGCCATGGGGCAGCCGCGCTATTCTCGTTACTGGTTATTCACAGTACCTACTATTCCGGTTACTGACTATTCCGTAATAAAACATGGGGCTGTTAAATCATGGACTGTAAATTTTAGAGGACGAGTAAAGCGTAGCCTTCCCCTGTAGAATTTTGGTTTCCCCGAGCATCAATCACTTCGAACTAGAGAGAGAGAGTCCGTCAAGGTCATTTGTACCACGCATAGAGATAGACCCCCCCCCCCGCATGTTATCTGGAAATCTGGCCAACCGAATGACACGCGCTTTAGTTTTTTTTTATGACCTTGAGCGACTCCCGTCAGCCTGATCGGTGAACGGGGCGTAAAATACCTCGGGAATACCGGTCCTCTAAAATTTACAGTCCGTGGTTAAATGCATTACTGGCTATTCCGATTACGCGCTATTCCAGTTCCTCTCTGTTCCGAGTACCCCCCTAGGAGGGGTTATAGAACCACCGTGTCTGTCTGTCTGTTTGTCTGTCTGTCGGGCCTGCGAACGCCGTCGCATTTTCGGGGCAAAGGGTACTCACTGCGTACGCAGTTTCTCGAAATTTCTGCGTTCGCAGTTTCTCGAAGGGTTGGCAAAACCACTGTGTGACGGTGAGCGTTAACGGATTGATTTGCGATTGGGTTTGGTTTGGTTGGTCTTTTGTTCGTCAACGCTCACCGTCGCGACAGTTTGATTAGATATTTCGTTATTGTAATGTTTATGTGTAGGTTGTGAATGTTGAGTTCGTGTTGTGGGTGTTGAGATTGTGTTATGACGGTTGTGGATGTTGAATTCGTGTTATGACTGTTGTGGATGTTGAGTTCGTGTTATGACGGTTGTGGGTGTTGAGTTTGTTGTGTTTGTGTGATGATGGTTGTGGATGTTGAGTCTGTTGTGTTTGTACGGACGTTTTCTCTCCAACTTCTTCTTAAAGGGGCAAAATATAAAGAAAATTGAGCATGCTTTTCATTCCCCCCCAAACCCTTGGCAGATGCGGGCAGAGTAAATTTCGCACTTTACTGACTTTACACGCATTTAGCCACCGAACTTTGGAGCCCCTTTAATGACTTTGGGACGGACCGAGTGCTGAGTGTTATGCAACCTCTCAACGTCCAATGGCAGGGCTTCCACCAATTGCACACGGTATTCGTCCTAGTATCAATTAGCGATTTATTTGCGCCGGCCGGGAATCGAACCCGGGTCTGTCTCGTGGAAGAGATTTACTCTAATCACTCAGCCACCTACGCCTGCTAAGTTACGGTGTTTTTCTAAAAAACAGCTTTGGCGAATGTCGTTTACAAAGTTATAACGTTAGGTACTATAATTTATTTTACATCATTTTAAATATTTGTAAATTATATTAATCTTATATTTAATTAAATATTTATAAATTATATTAATTTTTCCTTAGGGAAAATATTAAAGTAAAGGAACCATTATGATAAGGCGGGTTTTTTTACTAAACGGATTAATACAATATCTGTATATATTGTTAATGAACTTTGTTTGTTTATTCTTTGGTACGGTGTTTTGTTTTGTTTTAAATTTTTGTTAAATTCTTAACCAAATTTCGTTAAAACACAAAAAGTAGTTCATTGTTACCTTTTAATAACGCTTAGAAAAAGGATAATTATTCAAAACTCCCCCGGAAACTATATCAAAGTAATAATATAGCGCCACCGTGTGGAGAACTATCAATCAAACCGGGTAAAAAATATAATCTCTTCAATTTTTCGAACTTTAGTCAAATCTCGACGGGGCAAAAGAAAACACAAAATAAAAGTATATAAGGCCGTTGCCGTCAATATAGAAGATATAGTCTATCTTAGTTCTTGGTTGTCAGACGAACTACTACAGGACGAGGTCCTGGTGTCGGTCAAAAGTTATGAGGTAAATTTGCGGTTTTAATTAGTATGTTCGGTCTTCGGTCAAGAAAAGAGTTAAATTGTGTTTCGCGTTTGGAACGTGAGTGAATGGACTTAAGTGTATGAACAGTGCGTGTTTAAGACTGAAAGTGTTAAAGTAATTGTAAGATAAAATTGATTGTTATTATTTTTTGAATTGGAATAACCTAATTATACCCTTGAAATTATCAACTCAACCTGTGAGGCTATTTAAGGAGATTGGAAGTAATTAGTAGCGAACAGCTCTCAGCTGTTAATTAAGACAGTTTATAGTTAGGTAGTTTGAATTTATTTAAAATTACTCAGTATAATTTATGCGCACTGCCTAAATAGAATAATTTCGCTAAATTTTTAAAACCAGTCCGTGCAAATTAACGAAACTACTACGAAATATACCCCTCTTCGCGCTCTTCGTGACGGCGTAAAAATAATTCAGGTATTCGAATGGGAAGTATATAAAACGTGATAGAATACGTTTCAATAGCTAAATAACGCGTTGACGACAAAAAGCATACCGAAAACGCGTTAGAATAAATAGAATAATTTGTCTATAACGTTTAAGCCGGTGGAGGGAAATTAACGAAACTACCACGAAATATACCCCTCTTCACGCTCTTCGTGACGGCGTAAAAATAATTTTATTCTGCCAACACGATCCTTTTTAACACAAGTTACGGTGAGTTAGCTAATAATTATTTATTCTTAGCCATATAACTTTACAAAATATAGATGGCGCTACTACCTAATCAGAACAGGTCCCGCGTAACCATGGCAACCGAAATCGTTATTGTAATTCTAGCAGTATTATTCCCAATTCAATGATACGGAATTGACACCTAGCAGACACCAAGGAAGGCACGTGACCAAGAGCGCGAGCTCTCTTTGCATTTTAGTACCAAGTGCTTGACCTTTCCGCAGACACCATCTGTTGGTGACTTTTAGTATAATTTTTAAGCAGGAGACAATGGCTCTCAAGACGATAGCACGATCTTTCTTACCGATAGATAGCGCCTTATAAGGATAGCCTGCAGAAATTACGCGTTTCTGCTAGCTGTCACCCATAGAAATCTCATAGGTAACTAGAATGCTGCCGTGTAACTGGCAAATGGCCCAAACGCCGTGGCAGACGAAGCCAGATCTCAGCCAATCAGAGCTCAAAGAGCGGTTCTGCCAAGAATTTAATGTTACCGGAGAATATGACGTCACCTATCTCCCGCTATAGTAACGGAACCAAGGAGGATTATTATCCTCCTTGGCGGAACCACTCTACGGCCTCTCATTGTAGGCGTCAAGCTCGGCCAGTGCCGGATTAAGAATTAGGCACACTAGGCACTTGCCTAGGGGCCCCCGAGGGTCAGGGGGCCCCGAAAGATCCCACGTCAATACGCTAGTTCAAAGAATAAATTATTTGAAAAAAAACATTAAGCTTATTTAAATTTAATAACAGTTTTACGGCAGGTTTTTTTAAAATGAAAACAATCAATAACTTTAAAACTATATTGATTCTTTTTTTAATATTTATAATATAAATGAAATATGAAATACTCTTCCGAAAAACACTGAAAAACGAATTCGAGTAAGTCGAGATAAGGTACCGCGTAGCAGTGACGGACTGGCCATAGACTGGGCCTGCCCGATGTCAGGTGGGCCCCATGATAAATTTGGTCAGTGGGACACCTTAAACCTTCAACAATATGTCAACATTATAGTAGCTTCAAAGTATAATAGAAGTTCCAAAACTTTCAATATTAAATTCTATTTTTACTGAATAAAACTAAAACTTAATATTTTATTTTAAAAAAAAAGTTCCAATGACATCGTCGGGGTGCCGAGGCGCTGGCGGTTCAGCGTGGATTCAGTTTCAAAACAATTTTAACCATTTTTAACACATTTTTAAAAGTTTGGCTAAGCCCGAGTATTTATAATTGTTAGATGAATTGGATGTAAAAGCAATTATGGACAGATTCGCACAGTCATCTAGTGTATTCCAACGATTACTCAAAATATAGTGGAACATGAAACATGCTTTTAAACAACCGGTTAATAAGTAAAATTTCGGCACCGTATACCTATTTAAAAAGCTAGCATTTGTCTAAAATATAAACTAATAATAACAATCTGTATAATTATGTTTACATTTAGTATCGACTGTATATTGCCTTTAATATGTTATCTGTAATTATTAAAAACATTATATCGCTATAAATGGCGACGAACCAGCGACCTATGAGTTGCCGTTTCAAAGAGTATTCCAATTGAAAGGAACTGTTACTACTAGGTGATTTATAAAATGGTATGGCTTAATAAAAAATCGGGATATATTTTACGCGAAACAAGGGAACACCTTTATTGTGGGCTTAGGTAGTCCAAATGGAAGAAGCGTTGGGACCACAACCCACAGGTCGCTGGTTTGATTCCAGCCTGAGGCATGCCCAGTGGTATTCCTTGATTTAATTAAAAATATTTCAGCATTTATCCTTCTAGTTTTCGGCAGTAGCGTAGTTCGCACACAATTGAGTAAAAATAATTAAAGCGAAAAAATTATTAACATAAAACAATATTTCAGGGGGGAATGTTCCTTTTTCGGAGGGTGTCTCCCCCCTGTCTACGCCTCTGGTTTTGGATGGGCCCCCTTTGACCCCTGGCAGTCCACATTTTTAGACCCAGTCCGCTACTGCGGCGTAGCCTCTATTTCGTTTTACGGTGATCTATAGAGGTAGAACCGTACCAAAACGACTATCTTGTATCCTTGCATAACCAATCTCTTGTCCACTCTGTGACTCCGTGTCAGGCCGCTCAGCAGAGAGGGGGTTGCCCCACCCCTGTTCATTTTGTTTGGCCCCAACATAGTCTTTCATATAAACATCGTTAGTATTTTAATTGACAACATTTTCCCAGCATTAAACAGATTTGAATAGTCGAACTATAATTTGGATAATCATGGTCCAGTTATTACTTCCTTTAAGTGGGTGCTATGGCATTTTTATTTATTTTTTGGTTTAAGTTACGTTGTGAATTGTCACATATGGAATTCAGGAACGTATGTAATTAAGTGCTTGGTCTTAGAGTGGTAGGGCGAAAATTTAGGTTTTTGCCTAGTAAAATAGAAAAAGGTTGGTTTTTGGGTTCAAACAGA
The DNA here is from genome assembly GCF_980474605.1 of Leiobunum rupestre. NCBI lineage: Eukaryota > Metazoa > Arthropoda > Arachnida > Opiliones > Sclerosomatidae > Leiobunum > Leiobunum rupestre. The sequence continues at coordinate 44,707,242 of NC_143390.1, forward strand.
GTTCAAATAGAGAGGAGCATGCAGTGGCATAGCCAGATGGGTGGACCAAGGGGCAAGTCCACCCCCTACGCTACTGAGAGCATGGACGCCGGCAGAAATAATTTCAAGTCATATAGCGAACTCGCCCGATGAAATATACAACATTTACACACACAACGATCCGATAAATGAACGAGCTATAGCTAAAGCTTAGTAGGAATAGGGATATAAGTTTCCCGAAATTGATGTAACACACATTTCAAGTAACTGGATCACTCTTCTTCGTCACTGCACTCCCCAAAAAGTTTAACTGAAAAAACAACAGGGCAAGGCCCAATTCGGGGGGGGGGGAGTAAAGAGGTATGACTAAAGAAAGGGGGGTGGAGCAATTTCCCCGTTTGCACACCTCTGCGGGCGCCCATGGAAAAAAACCATTTCCCATTTTCAAAATGGTCATTGTGTCAACTCTAGAAAAAGTTGGTTTGCTTAGCTACCCTCTTACTCCATCCTTGAGTCCTCTACTTGTATTAAAGGGGCCCCCGATAGATTAGTGCCTAGAGGCCCCCAATGGTCTTAATCCGGCACTGAGCTCGGCCGTAGGCGGCAGCATTCTAGTTACCTATGAGATTTCTATGCTGTCACCTCCGTATTCAATCCCTTTGAAATATTTTATCTAGACTTTATCAAAGATAATTTAAACTCGTACCCTAGATTCGAATACTGAGAGCTTTCACATTGACGATTTTGTTACGAAGCGTTTACCCCTTTCCGGCACGTGACCTCAGAAAAATCGGGCTCCAACGCTGCTGGCAGGGCTACCGATATCTAGTTAAAAGATTTTAGTGAAAATTGCGCCGTAGTTTTTGACTTGCGGTTTTCAAGATACCAGGATCTAGGAGGATTCGAGTGTACACTTGAATCCTCCTAGATTTAAGCCAATTGGAGACGCGTTTTTGCCCTCATGAGAATTTTGCGTCAGATAAGAAATGCGTCGGCTCACGTGTATAAGGAACATACTAATGTTAATTCTCGATAATATATTTTAAGGTAAAATATATAATGTTACTAAAACTAAGTATAAGAAGATAATATTCTTATTATTATTATCATCCTCTTATGGTATAAATAATTAAAATTATACGGAATATTTTTATATTACCGGGCAATTTTAAGGTTTCTCATGGAGGCAGAGTTAATTCATTTCGTATAAAATTATCTTTCGGAAAAAGATGAAAACGAATTCCTTTAGAACTAAATGTATTTGTTTTTGCAGTACGGTATGCAACAAGTGTTTCCTTTTAACCAGGTAACTTTTTTGGCATGTTAAGGCTTAGCAAAAAACCGATGTTATGTTCGAGAAAAGTTTCCAGCTTTCTTCAACAAGCACTATATAAATAGTAACTTATGAGTCCTGGCTGTCGGAAATATTACTGATTGGCAATTTCTGGGAAGATGTTTTACAGACTTGGAAATAGTGATATTTTTTACAGAGCCGTACCTTTGACTGTACTAATGGGATTACGCGTAATCTTTGAAGTCCCTGCCTTTGGCAGTGCTAATCTAAGCGTAATCCGGCGTAATCGGTGTACAGACTTTCTAAAGCTCCATTTTCATGCTCGCTGGTAGCGAGTAAAAATCGACAAAATCCGCTTCCGCTACACACTTTTTGACTTTCCGCGTCGATCTGTTTCAAACAGATATTTTAGCTTTATTTTTACGCTTGCGAGTGGCGGATGCGAATTTTGATGATTTTTATCCGCTACCAGCGAGCATGAAAATGAGCCTTAAGAGTGGTTAGCCCCTCGGCTAGATCCCGCTCTCGTATAGGGTAGGAAAACAGAGTTTCAAAAACGGCGTACAAATCATGTTCCAGAAATTTCTGTAAAATGTGTAATAAATATTTTTTAATTTCATTGAGAGCCATGGTGGCCCGCAACCCCCATTCGAATGATTTATTTTAAGAGCCCACTGATTTTTATTAAGAGCCATTGGCCCCAAGACTCCCGCTAATTCCAAGTCTGATGTTTTATTTATGCGCCTATTCAGGCGATTTACGACGCCGCTAAAGTGCGGTACGCGCGATCGAAGTTGGCTGTGGTAAGAGCCGGCGTTTACGTTCAAGGAGCTTGATTTCGAATCAGATTCTAGGGTACGTAATTGTCTTTGGCATGACTCCGAGGGCGGGGCTACCCAGTTCCTTCATTCATTTATGAAACAGAACTCGTCACCCGTTCTCTACAGTAACGCTTAAACGTCTTTGGCAACTTTGGCAAGCTCTATTCCTCAAAGATTTTTTCCCACTACCCTGTGCCTGGCCACGGCCCCCTGCACGCGCTCACGCTGCTCGCGACGATAGCGGCCCCGGCGATCGACTGAAAATTGCGAAAGTGAAATTAGTTAACTTTTTTCCTACATCGACCTTTGGCGCTGACGTAACAACTAAGAAATGGCTGGAGTATATGGCGAAAACGTTCCAATTTTTAGAGTTTCATTAATTATTACTAATTGTGTAATTTTAGGGTTATAATTTCTTTCCGTAATCTTTAAATTACTTATTAATAAATAAGTAAAATACGTTTGGATATTTTTTAAATCAAAATACGCGCCGAGAAAACCAGACAAAGAAGACGCTGTCGACGTTAATAATTTAAACAAAAGAACTAGTCATGTGTCCGCTTATCAGCTGTTGTTTTTCGATTTTATTCTTACAGTTCTTTGATAGTAAGTTGTTTTAATATTTACAAAGTTAACTTCAATTTAAGTAAATAAGTAGTAAATGTAATGCAGATTATAAAACTAGAATATTATTTTTACAGTTAACAAAGTCAGACAATGTTGAAGATTGCTGAAAATCTATGTATGAGACATGTAAGCATTCTAAATCACAGACTCACTAGTCTCACTCACAGTTCACAATATGGTTTAGGTCTAAATGTAGAGATTCCCATTTTTTTACCATAATTTAAGTTAAAATTGGTTTTTGTTAATTGCTTTTAAGAATCTCGATAACTTAGTAGTCCCACGCTCACATTAAAGTAATCAGCTTTTTTCAAGTAAAATTCATCAAGATTCAATTAAAATTACTGGATGATGTAGGAACATGCTGGATGATGTAGGAACATGCTGGATGATGTAGGAACATGCTGGATGATGTAGGAACATGCTGGATGATGTAGGAACATGCTGGATGATGTAGGAACATGCTGGATGATGTAGGAACATGCTGGATGATGTAGGAACATGCTGGATGATGTAGGAACATGCTGGATGATGTAGGAATATGCTGGATGATGTAGGAATATGCTGGATGAGGTTGAAATATGCTGGATGATGTGGATAAACATTCTTTTCGTTTCTGATGGTAGTTATATTCGAATTTGAGACCTAATCGTATATTGGCTCATATGTAATGCCACCAATTAAGTAATAGGTAGTGACGTACATCTGGTTCCAAATCCTACGATTACGCATTAGCCTCACAACAGACTATCATTAACTGAAGTTCCTTAAAATGCAAACCACAAACCAATCTTCCATGTGAAGTGTATGCTTCGTTGACTACAAAATCATTCCTAGAGATGCTCTTAATCCACAGTTTGCATAAATTTTCATCAGCGGGTAACTGATGAAATGACACTTTGGTCTTCTTAAAAGTAGATGAACACAATGGAACAGAACAATGCTGGTATTTTTTAAATGGGTAATTTGGAGGGGCAGGTCACTTCCTTGATTAACGACGCACCTCTCAAAAGATTAAATCGTTATTATTTTGATTAAATTCAATTTAATCACGATTATGTTGATTAAATCATGTTTAATTAATTAATATAATCTTTAAATCTATTTAATCATGATTAAATGATTAAATCTGATATAAATGATTAAATCTGATTGAAACAATTAAATCGTGATTAGTATGATTAAATCGCGATTAGAAATTAGAACGAGAATCAGAATGATTATATTGGTGATTGGAATGATTATAATTGTACGTGATTTTATCGAGCTTATTAGAATAATTTACTAAGTGATTAGAATTATTATTTCGTATTTACCGCGCTCGATAAAATCTCGATTCGACCGATTATATTGATTAAATCGTGATTAAAATGTTTAAATCGTGATTAAAATGTTTAAATCGTGATTAAAATGATTAAATCTAATTAAAATGTTTAAATCTGATTAAAATGATTAAATCCTGATTAAAAAGATTAGATCCTGATTAGAATGATTAAATCTCGTTTAAAGCGTGGTTAGATTTTCTAATCTTGATTAATTTTTGTTGAAGAAATAAAAAACAATGAAGATATTTTGTAACAAAGTCATTCAACAGTACTAGTCCGTTCTTACTAGTCAGTTTTCTGTTGTACTACCATCGTTTCATTAATTGCTATGTATATATATATTTTAACCAAGTCGAAAATAAACCGTTCATTACTTGTAGCTGATGTCACTGGATTTATTTCGGTATCTGCGCTCTGCTCCGTGTTGCTGTTGAAAACTTCAACAATTTTTTTAATTTTAATTACGCTGATTTAATCACGATTACCTTGATTTAATAATTTTACTATGATTAAGACGCACCCAAAATGGAAGTAACCTGCCCCTCCCGGTAATTTTCACTTATTAAAAAAACAGGATGTAACGCAGCCAGGGTAATGGCATTTGAGCAAATATTAATGTTTTATCTTATGCAAATTATAAAGAACAAAGTTTGGTGAATATGACAAAAATTATGAGCAGTTATCATAATTATAGTCTTAAATAACTACAAAATACAGTTTTTAATAACTTGAAAACTCATTGCCAATACAAAACTTAAACCATTTATGGTTAGGCTTAGCAATAAAATGTTACCACTCAAAATATTGAAATATTTATTAAAAAAAATTTTTTGAAATGAAAACTTACATACTTAAAAAGTGTAATTACTAATTGTTTGTTACAAACTTCTCCAAATTCAATAAAACAGTTGGAAAAAAACTTCACTAATGCAAATTCATCGCCATTGAAACGTATGTTAAACTTCCCGCCTCTTTGATAGATTCCGGTTGTTACACCAGCGTTCCAAGCGACGGAAAATCGCTGTCGCGAAAATACATGGGGAGGAAATTCTTTGCCGGGGCCGCTATCGTCGCGAGCAGCGTGAGCGCGTGCAGGGGGCCGTGGCCTGGCCAAGAAACTATCCGTTGCCCTTTGGATACTTGCTCTAACGTGCAATCACGATAAAAGAGGGAGACACAGCGAATCGTGATCGCCTTTCAACTAGGCAATGCGATCTCAATTTTAAATACTTTTTCTGCAGTGGTTTCCTCCGAGGACTGTTTATTTACTTGTAAATTTGTAATAAAGATATTACATAAGTAATCATGTCATAAGTGCACTACCACGGTCAAGATTCATAAAGGTGTTGTTGATCATCTTGCATCTTTTACTTAAATGATCTAGCGATTTAAAAACCATTCTGCATGTAAAAATACCACTACATGTTAGGATCTATAAAGCAGGTAACTAAGCCCTGGGCCATGGACTAATTAATGTATCTGGGCGCCGAACGAACGAACCAATAATTAAGGGTCCCAAGAGAGCCGTTATTAGTATTACTGGAGATAACAATACTATACACTTTCTGGATCAACCTTTAAGAAGGGGTTAAAAGGAACTAGGGCCCCAGGATCCAAGGGCCCCAATAATTTGTACTTGCTCTTTTTGCCCTGAATAAAACGACCCCACCTCTGGTACCACCCTCGCCAGCTCGCCTACTAGACCCAAACATGTAGTGCGAAAAGAGATGTTTCTAAATTAACAAATATATAATTCAAAAGCGTGGGAGATTCTCAAAAAAATAACTCAATTTACTTTCGTTTTTAAGAATAAGAAGAATGTTATAATTTCCCCAGCCCACATGTAAATTGACTTGCTGATAGTTGATTTAGATATTTGATACTAGACAAAAATGAATGGAAGAATCTTGAACTCTTCTTTGAAACTTACACTTGCTATAATAAAACCAGATGTTTATACAAATCCTGAAAGAGTTCAGGTAAAGGTTGAACAAAGTTTAGTTATAGCATTTTCAATGAAGGGTGTTACCATAATGGTTTATTTAATAGGAAATTAGAAATATTATATTGGATAATAAGTTTTATTTTGTTCGTTCAACGACAACAAATTTAAGTCTTCTACAAGCTGAGAAATTTTATCAAGAACACAAAAGTAAACTTAATGATTACACAAAATATTTTTATAGATTTTATAATTAATATTCTTTTTGTATTGGTAGGTAAATTTTTCTTCAAACGCCTTACCACTTTTATGTCAAGGCAGGTTACTATAAAATATTGGCTAATTTTCATAGCAAATTCAATACGGTTTTCTATATTAAATTTTAGTGGTCCTATAGCGGCTCATATTCTAGCCCACGAAGATGCTATACAGCAATGGCGAAAGCTTTTGGGACCTACGCGTGTTTATAAGTTAGTTTTATAAGATCTAATATCCAATTATGCTTTCTTAACTGCCATGAAAGTATTGCGTATTGGCTCTATTTATAGTTTCTTTGATAATTTGGTTCTTCAACTTTCAGAGCTCAGTTTGAACAACCAAATTCTTTGAGAGCTCAGTTTGGTTTGACAGATACACGAAATGGTCTACATGGAGCGGGTAGGTTTAGATACTCCCTCAAAGTTAGGCAAAATTTTATCTTTTTTTTCATGTTCTCAAAACTGACTTGCTTTTTTTCCCCTACAGACTCTGAGGATTCAGCTTTGCGTGAAATAGCTTTTTTCTTCCCCAACTTTGATGTCTCTAAATGGTACCAGGAGCAAGAACCGTTCTTCCGGAAGGAGCTTATTGAGTTGAATTCCGATAAATGGGAACACGTCATCACTCAAAATGCCCAAAAATGAACACCAAATGTGTCATATTTTGAACTTCACTAATGTTGCAAAATTATAAGCACTGTTTTATTTAGGTACGGGTATATTTATTTTTATACAATGAGCGGTGGTCTTGCACCTAGTTGAAGCATTTTAAGTTACAAACTTTGCCTTTTTCCTTAAAGTACGAATTAGGCATTCGGGTAACATGGAAAAATAACTATAATGAAAGGGAGGGAAAATTCGCAAGAAAGAGTTACCTTTATTTTATTGTTGGAAGTACATTTGGCTTATAGGTGCCTTAAATAATTATGCAAGCCGATATTTGAAATCTAATAATGCCTATGGTCACTTTAAATATTAATGTGATATTTTAGACCATGAAGTTATGCCCCAAAACCTTGTTAGTGGAAAGAGAAAGATGTTAAAATACTATTAAAATTATATTTTAAGAGTGTGTGGCATAAAAAAATTGTGATTGAAATGAATAACAATTTTATTGTATAGTATTTACAAATTATACAATATACATAAATCAGTTTGTATATTATCTTATTTTTGGGTTTATGCGAGAAGTGAAAGTTGAAGCCTATTTTGATATGTATTGCTGATACATAATATATAAATTGATCTTTTATCAAATGGCTGGTAAAGAATAATGTATGGCACTGTAGTATTTGCTTGAGTAAAATTTTAAGAGTTTTTTCTGATGATTTTCTATGTAGATTGGTTGGGAGAAACCCTTAAAATATGGTCGACAAATTACGCATTCTTACCCTGTACTTTACTAATTTCTTAAAAGTTTATAAAAACAAATCACCATCACAGCAATAGTAAAAATATATTATTAATTCTTGGAATATTTTTAACATAATACCAAAAACATTTTAAATTTCCATGGTGATGAGAAAAATCTTTTATAAATTTTACTTTCACCATTTAGCTTGCGAACATATAGTATGAAATATATTTACTTTTGTACTAAATTTTTTAACATTATGGAAAGTTTAAAAAAATTATGTATAAAAAAGGACAAATTTGTTTCATTTGACTAGTGCAGAGACAATATTAACCCTCTGCTTTAGATTAGAAATTGCATTTTTTTATAGGCACAAGAATTGTGGCACAAAATGATTAATTATACAAAACTAATATTGAATTTGTCATCTCTAATGCAGTTAGTATCCATTTGTTTAGATTTTCGCCTAAAAACATCTTGAGAAACTCCAGCATAGCCAATATTTGAAATATAATGGTCATCACTTGATGATTGTCCAAATGAGGGGGTTACATTTAATTGTTGCCTACTAGGTGGTCTTGGAGGAGGGCCTCTTGTGGTTTTGACTTTGGGTGGCAGTGGTGGGGGATCAGTTTTAAACCTCCTACCATTTGAAGTAGGAACAAACTGCCTCATGACAGAATCTAGAATAGGTGGAGGAGAAAAGTTAGGTTCATCAGCTTGTATTGCTGTGTTGTCTAAATCAGGGTGTGGAATTTTTGTAGGGGTAAAACTGTCATCACTTGTAGTTGGTGGGGAAGCCTTGAGAGTTACATCCAAATCAAAGTCTAAGTCCAATCCCTCCATGCTACTCATAAGCAAATTATCAAGTCCTTCGGAAGATCTTAGATTACTACAAAAGTATTGTTCATAGGGATAAAATTCTGGACTTTGCCTCATGGGAGGTGGTCGAGGGTACATCAAATGAGGTAGTGGATTTGACGCAGGTCTTTGTATTTTATTTTTTGTGTTTCCATTTTGTCCTGGAATGCAAGAAGCTGAACGCGTTCTAAGTTCTGCATATGCCCCCAAACCTACACTCGGTGAAAGCCTCATATCTGACAAAGTACTTGAATCATTTACGCGCTTGTTATAGCCCATATTGTTCGCCAATTCCAAACTAGGACGATAAATGTGGGTTGTAGAAAAGTATTCTTCAGCTTGTAATGTTGTTGGTAGAATTCCATCTGTGATGAAACTCGAATCTATACATCTTAATGGTGAAATGTCTTGGTCACCATAATGGTTCAATAAACCCCTGGTAGACAAGTCCAGTTTATCCTTGCTTCCTTTAAAGGGGATTCTCTTTCCTGGATTTTTCAAACAGTTTTCTTTTCCTGCCAGTTTTTCTTTGTTAACTTTGAGGAAGTCAGGCAATTCTGAATTAATTTCTGTGCCCCGTTGATCATCCAAACGACTACTTTGCGCTCTTTTCCATACCTCCAATAAATCTGTTGAGGAATGAATAATCAATAAGTCAGTATTTTGAGAAGTGACGCTAAGACATTACCTTTTCGATTTGGTTTTCCAGCAACCAAATTCTGAACAAACTGTTGAGTGGGTGGAGAATGAGCCCGAACTGATAATGCTTCTAACAGAGACATCCTGCTTATGTCTGGCATTGCTCCAACAGCTAACTTCCTCTCGCGCTCTCTTTCAATCTCCTGTAATTTAACTTTAGACTTTTCCGCTTTTACATTCAACACCCCCTTTTCCCCTCCAACAGAATTGCGACGACCGAGGTTCGAGAGGCCACTAATTCGGGTGTCAATTATTCCATAGCGTTTTCGACCTCCTTCCTCAAAGTCTACAATCCCAAGCTCATCAAGTTGGTGTTGGGACTTTCCTTTGAGGAGTAGTTCAAAGATTCTGTTTGTAACCTCATCAGAAACAGGGGTTGATAGCTGACGTTTGGAACGCAAATTGTCATTGTTGTTGTTATTGTCATCATCCCAGCCTTTAAACCAAAAGGAAAAACATGTATTTCTTGTTTCAAATTCAATATATAACTTTTTCCTACCATGGAAGTCCTCTTTCAGCTTAACTATGATTCTCTGATTGTCTATGGTATGCACTGGAGTGCTGTACACCACAGGACGATTACTTCCAGCCTGACAAAATCAATAAAGGTGACTGAACTTAGTTTCATTATTAGAGATAATTTAATACCTACCACTCTCATAAATACATCATCCATCTTCAATCCATATTTCTGCAGAATGGGGGTGAGAGCATCCCCACAAACCCTTCCTGGTTTAGCTTTAACTCCTACTGTCTTATCCTTAGGTAAGTCGAGACGGAAAAGAACTCTTTGTTCTACTCTGATTTCTTTACAACCCAGCGAAGCGACATCCAAGTTCTGGTCAATCGCCTAAGTAAAACGTTTTCATTATAAACCAACAATAAAATTACGCGAAGCACTCAACAACATACTTTTTCTGAACCTGCAACATAGGCGTCTATGGCTGTATATGTCAAGCTTCTCCTTTCCAAGAGTCTTTGGAGCATGACTGCAATTGACTCCCCAGTCTGCGTTTTAACTACCGTTGTTGACCTGTCTGGAAGAATAACCCTGCACAAGTGACATCCGCCATCCCTTCCACCACATTGATTAGCAAATGAAGAGAGATCCACTGAATTTAGAGACTCTCTGGATGCGGAATGAGTAATCCCTCGATCAACGCCACTACTGCTGGGTTCACTCAATGCTAGAGAGGATCGACTTCCAGTGAGATCGGACGCGCCGTCTTCGCCAGCAATATTTCCATTTGTCACTGCTTGGGATTTGCTTGAATCTTTCTTCTTTTTCTTGTTAGAACGTCTTAGTATGGAATTTCTTTCGTTGTTGACTTTGAGCTTTCCGTTTTGTGGCTCAGACTGTCCATTCTTTGATTTGTCTACGGAAAAATCAAAACTGTTAGCGGTAATTCTTCGTTATAATCAACTTCTCTTACTTCTTCCCCATGGCAGCAAAGATTTTCTCTTCTTCTCCTCTTGGTCTTCCTTGTCTCTATTGTTTCTCAGAGCAGCAAGACCTCTTCCTTTGCCGTACGACTTGCCGTTGGAACTGGCCTCTGAGTTGTTTCGACCCAAAGACATTATGGCGGCATCTTCGCCGTTGTATGGTAAAGGGCGCCCTTGCATCTCGAGCATCATACACTCTTTGAAAAGTTGAGATTTGAGGAAACGTTGGTAACAATCGAACTTCATTAAGTTGAATATCTGTAATGGAGAGCGAAGATATTTGAAATAAGATGCTACGAAGATATGCCCTACACGGAGGTTAAATTTTTACTTGTTTCTGGGCAAGTAGAAAAATATCGGGAGTAGGTTTTTGCAATCCTTCTTGGGCTACTTGTCTGGCGTGACTGTCTACATTGACGGGTTCGAGGGCTCCGACACTCAAGTGCTTAACGTAGAGTTCGCGGGCGAGGTTGTTCATTTCCTCGCAGTTTGTTAATTTACGGTAACGTTCGCAGGCGATCCAGAACAATATATTTTCTTGACTAAACTCCTTTTTGAGAAATTCCTGCGGTATACCACGACATAACATAATAAAGCATCCGTCACGTAGGACCGTAGTCACCATACCACCATTACTTACGGAGAAAGTGTGCAACCCGGCGGGGTCTTGAAGTAGGTGATTGAATCCAGACGCCGCCCAGCTTCCGACACGTCCGACGTCTACCGCCCGTTCGGAACCACCGTATTCGTTGGCTTCCGTCATGCCCAAATTACCGGAACTGGCGGTGTCACTAACGCGGTCGAGACCACCCAAGAAACTACTGCAAGACGACACCCCGACGCTTCCGTTGGCAATCTCTCCGTCGGACATGGTTCCGGCCTGTAGGAAGGTAAGGGTTACTCAAATTCCTTTAAATCACATCACACAGGGCTGTAACCTTCCTAACTGTCACCAAAGATTATTAACTTTAAACATTTTATCCCAACATCTATTTAAGTGTTTGGTGCACCCGAAACTCGTAAAAACCGCGGAGATCGCCGAGATTATGGGTTTTGGAGCAATGGTACATCACTCGAAAAAAGAGACCGGTTCTCCAGATGGAGCCCCCGCGCGTGTAGGTAGACCGCTGCCAAAATAATTAACTTTCTGAACAAGAATATAATTCAGCGCGGTGTACTAATTCCTATCTCGCACGAACTATTAAGCGATTATAGTCCTAGCCGTTACTACACCCCAAAATATTCATTTCTAGCCCCCACATTGACAAGAAAACGAAAATTCGCTTTTTTAGGTTTATTTTAAAAAAAAACGTCATTTTAATTTGACAACACTGCTCTTTTTTGGCACACACCGAAATTGGCCGTCTCATATTTATCCTACGATGGTCGGCGAATTTTTTAACCCGTTATTTCGAATTATCGTATACTGAAAAATAACATAAAGAGACTTACGTCGTGTGAGGATCTATGAACACTCCTTTTTCTTCTGAGGTGTCTTCTCAACGACGAGGTTCTGGCCCATTTGCGCGTCGCATCGAAACTGTACTCCACCTGCGAGTGAACCACACAAATTAAATAGGAACGGCCAAGTCGTATCTTTTCCCTCTAAATAACACCTGCCCCGGGATAATTGAAAGCCCAAATAAAACTTCAGGCCTCGAAATGACTAAAGCCACCCTGGTACTTCCCTCTTAGCCCAAATTTTCCGCTATTTGGCGATACCCTTCTATATCGAAAGACTGTACTATATATTTTTTTCTGTAATACATTTTTTTCAAAGACAGGGATTAGAGACGTGGAGTTCGTTGGCCGATATTCTTTTATCTTTGCAAATATCAATTTCTTCCCTTTTTTCTATAATTAAAAACCGTACGTTTTAATTGAAAACTCCTTAATTGGTTTAAGTAGCCCGCGCTAATCTAGCACGAACATAGAGTCGTGCTGTAGGACAATTTAAGCTTAATTGTTAGTGTAGTTATATTTAATAATCAATACAGTTAAATTGTCTACGTTAAATAAACATTAAGTGCCGAAAAAAAAAAATAACTATACAATAAAAAATATATTTCATCACCAAAGTGGAACCTGTGGAAATACGGCCGCGAGCTAATGATACTAACATCAAATTTCAACCTCAACGCGGCCCATACAAATCTATACGCAATTAAGTGTAAAATTGGGGGTAGTAATTTCATTTGAAATACCCAATTCAAACTCAGACAACTCCGGTATGTAACTGCATAGAGAGTTGTTTAGTAGAATCTTCGTTGAACAAATCTAAGCCAATAATAAGACTCGCGGGAAAGGCACACTCGTCCGAATTAAAGCCCCCAAACAGAATTTTAATCTTAAAAGTCAATCAACAGCGCTAAAAGGCGCGAAATTCGTTGAACCCGCATCCTACTTTATACTCCCTTTAATTGAAGAATCAGACTAGTAGTCTATTAGAATATTGTGTCTGTTCCATAATTTAAAAAAAAACAGCTTGACCATTTCCTAGGGCCGATTATCTAGTCAAGGGAGTCAACTTTTTACGCTCAACCTTATAACGCGCTTCGAGGTTGGTTTTCACTAAGGTAAAATCGCAGTGACGGCGAATGTAGACGCAAAAAATTTCCGTTAAACCTAATACATTTTTTTAACGTCGACGTTAGTCGTAGTGAAAACCTGCCTTTAGTCGGATTACGCGTTGGTTGTGTGGGAGTTATTTTTATCTTTCTTTTGAAGATTTTCCTCTCTCCTACCTCTAAGCTTTTCCAAAGTCACGATTTTGACTGAGGTCCGCCTAGATTTCTAGGATATAATATTTCTCGGAAGGTGATGTTTTTTCTACAGGTTCCTTTATATCATAGATTACTTTCTTCGGAACAGAGGTTTTATGTAAAATCTAATTGGATCGGTGAAATATTATAGAGCTTATACTATTCGAGAGGCAATTATCCGGTTATTTTCGCGTGTGTCGGCCGATACCCGCCCAGGGCCGGTGTTCTAGTACGAAGCGCAGCCTACGATTATTACAGGGGTGGAAGAAAAACACTATAAGAAATTACGTTGGAATGTGGAACTCACCGCTGGTATCACACAAGGATATGAAACGGTCAAAGAGAGTGAATTTAGCTTTAATAAATGCGTAATTTATTTTTAATGTTAGGACTATCTTAGTTGAATCGTGGATGAGTTCACATTGTAAAACCAGGCTAGATTTCCGATACGATTACTTTGGAGTGTTGCTGAAACGTTTCGCTGCGAGGATTGACTTTAAATCAAGGTTCAATTTCCAGGTACCTTCTTTGTTGGGGGAGGATGCTCTTTCTATCTCCAAGGTAGCAATAGTTGATTTTATAAAATGTCTTAACGCTTGACCAACTTGTTGAAATGTTGCCCTGGAATAGTTCAGCCAATGCCTAATAATGAGTTCATAAACTCTTTAGTGGGAGAGAAAACGGATCCACAGCTGAAGCGGGGAGGCAACATTTCAACAAGATGGCCAAGGTTATTTTATAAAAAGTATTCAAAATATACTTTTGGGCTGCCACCGAGTCACCTATCTCTAAACGTTCGCTTAACTGCAAACTAAGCGGACTTCTCTGTTTGGTGGCTCTGTAGTAACGGAATAGGTCAATTCAAACTCTATCGAGGGTCTTTAAAGGTGTTGGCCACCTCCGCCTTATTAGTTCCACCATAAGTATATAATTATGTTACGTAAGTGTGTCTGTTAGTCGAAATAATTACCGATAAATACGTGTGGAATGACGTAAAATTCCCAACAAGAGAAAAATACGAAACTTGAAGCTCCCCGCACGCACTCGCAATGAAGACGAGACAGAATTAGCTCAACTGACTTGGGTCTGAAAGTCACCCTAAATGTTTGCTCATTCTAAAAATACCTATCAGTAAAAATTTTACACGCGGGAGATAGGAAAGATAATTATAAACTTATGATTCTACGACTGGAAATATATTAAAAGATAATATAAATTTTTTATTTGTTAAGTAATTCTGAAAATATATATCACTCTTCTAAAATATTTTCCCGAACGAAAATTGTACTGGAAAACAACACGGAAAGAAATCAGTATTTTTATATCTCAATTCCGCTTGTCTAGCTCCCTAGAAAATAGAGAACGGGAAAAGAAACTCTGCCTATTTATCGTGTCAGGACCTATTAACTTCCGGTAAAATCGTGATAACCCTCGTATATGGAAACATATCTTGGGCGGAAGTACGGGGCGATACATTTTTAAGCCGTGTCAAAGATCAAGTTGCTATTCCTCTTCTATATTTTCCATTTTCGCGAGCAACGTTTTTTCGCTATTTACCTCCAATCTTTCTGATCGTTTCTACAGCAACCCCCTTTTCCCTAGCAGCCTAGCGTGTTTTTCCTTCAGATCTGTTTCTGGTAAAGTTAAAGAACTTGGGGATACTGTTGAATCAGAGGGAGCATTTATATCCAACTCCCCCCCCCTCCCCCAGAGAGAAATGGGGGAATGAGATGGGGGGGGGCTTCATTTTCACATTCCTCAGAACCGGTACACCAATCCGAAAGAGAGAGATGCGAAAAAAGAATAAAAATAATGGAGTATCTATAGCTGGCGAAGAATAATGTAACTTTTTTAAAGAAATATCACGCAACACCCCCCAACCCCCGTTAAAAAAAACCTTTAGTTTTAAGAAAATGTATTTGTTGGGGAACCATTTTCTGGATCTCACTAATTTCTGTTTCTAAAACACGCGTATGTAATCGCCAGATAGAACATTATGCTCAATTTTTAAAGAATTCGTTCTTGCAGGTTCCCACCGACATTTCGAGAACAAAAAAACTATTAGGGGGGGAAAAGGAGCTTATCACGATAGAAATAGAATTAATTAGGAAGCAAATTTTTCAAAATAGTTAACATATATGGAACAGTGTAAAACAAAATATCTAAAGTATACCAAAAACTAACTTACACGTAGTTTTTAATAAAGTCGATTGTGCTATATCGTACAAAAATAGAGATATTATAAAAGGTATATTTACATAGTTAATTAGATGTCGTTATTTCTATACACGCATAGCATTTTATTTGATTAATTTAAATTATTGGTCAATATCTTGTTTGTTTTTAGTTTAATATTTTGTAAATTTAAAATGAGTGTTGATCTTATTTTATAAATTATTGGTAAGCACCCCGAGTAGGCTTTGTAAACGAAATTAATATTTTTATTAAACTTTAGGATTTGTTTAAAAATGAACCCGATAATTGAATTTAGATTAGCAGTCATATCTAGCATATTTTAATTCGAGGGGTAGGACATTTGCCTCTATTTTGAACGGGATTTTTGCTATTTGAAATATCAAGAAGTTTTGACCAATGTATTTGTAAAGTCTATGAGAGGGAAATTCTTGGATGTGGGATTTGTGGATTTTATCTAAATTTGGTACGGGATTTTTCCAAATGTCCGTCCCTCGTATAGACCCATGATGAAAGTTGGGGGGGGGGGGGGGGGGCAAAAATTAACATTTTTATCTTGCAACTCAGCATTTGGCCCCTCTTTTGTTATGGGTCTATTTAACCAACACGATTTTGCCAGGTTGCCAACTTGAAATCTAGTCAAACCCAAAATGGGGAATTTATTATTTTAGACATTATTGAGTTTAGCGGGAGAATTTACCCGCATTTTTAAGCATCTCATGGTGGCAGTCTCAAAATACATTTTAGAATCGCTCCTTTGAAAAGACCGTCAGTTTTTTTCCTATTTGAAATTGATATTTTTTTTTATATTCCCGGCCTTTGGTGAAAAACTATATGTCAACTCTGGATGCTTGGGTACCGAAAATCCACGGATTTACAAGTTTATATTGACCTCTGAATATTTTAGTCTCTGCTTATTCAACTCGATTGGGGCTATGGCGGATGTTGAACGAAGAATTATGACTGCTTCGTTGCGCGGATAAATTCATATATAATGGGCGCATACGTTTCGACCCTCACGGTCGGTAACGACAACGCGACATTTAGGGATCGTCTTAGCAGGGTTATTAGAGTACAACTGGTTGGCCAGCTTCATTGCTCAGTCGCTACTAGATGGCTCTGGCGTTCATAAGCCCGGGAAAGTACATAACGTCAGTCTACCCAAACGCGGTGATTGACACGCCATCTACTGTTAGAAAAGATAAATGCTTAGTTTTTCTTTTAATTTCATTTTCTCCCTGTTTCTACAAAATCCAAACAATATCTGCTTTTATAAAAAAAAAAACCGACGTAGATGGCGCTACAATATATACTGTGGCGGAGTGGTTAGCGCTTTGGCCTCGCAGCAAGGAGTCGGGTTCGATTCCAACTTGGGGCACTGGGTGAAAACTCAGAACCACTCCTTTTGCGTAGTTTGCAAGTAATCTCCCCACTGGTTAAAGGGGTATTCCCCTTCTCATAAAAACTTGTTGAGGTTAACGGTAATAGTTAGTGTAGGGCGCTGTTGGCTCGCGTGGAAGGGTTTGCCTACGCATTATAGCCCGCTATTAAGGCAATATAAGTCATTAGATGACTTGGGCCTAAGGTGGTGCCTTGGGTATTAGCCTAGCTGATTATTTGAATTACCGTTTGTTGTTTGACCTGGGTTCGATTCATGGCTTCGGCAGTCAACAGTTTTTATTGATGTTTTATTTTGTAAAACCTATTAATTCTAATTAAACATGAAATGATAATTCAATGCATAAAAAATATAAAATATCGTCAAAACGTTTATATAGTTAAATAATATATATTTTTTAAATCTTTTTACTAAAATCATAAGCCTATCATAAGGTCTAGTCCAAATTTTTGACGACCACACACCCGTTATTAAGAGGTAGGTATTCAAAATCTGCAGCTCCTAGTGGTTATGTTCTCAACTAGGCATTTCCCCAAATGAATTTCGCGCGTTGCATGATGATTGCGCAGAAGGCGTGCGCGAACGTTTTTAAACTTAGAACCACGCGGGAGAAATCTCCGCCGCGAGCCCTTAGCACCGTAGCCAAGGCTTATTCACATTTTTATAACTTTCAAACTTAAAATTAACACTTATCGCGGCAAAATTATTCATCAGAACCTAAAACTGGCTTTTGGAAATAAGAGAACTGCGGTTTCTGAAGATATTTATTTTTCAGATTTGAGATTTAGACGCGTTTTGTGTGGCATTTATCAACCCGAGCGTGGCTGCTCTACCAAGTAAGAGAATATTTTAGATGTAGAAATTTGGAAAACGAAGATGTCGCTACTGCCCTATTGTCGTACGTTCATTTTCTTATATCCAGGACAACGCCGTTAACATGGGCCCCTATGGTAGACCTTTGCTTATGGATAACTTATGATAGGCTTATGCTAAAATATAAAAAAAATAATATTGCCGAGAACCGAACCCGAGGCAAGACGACAGAACTGTTATTTCAAATTCCGAAAATACGGTGGCGCTGATGTCACTGCTCGTTGGTTCTTCGGTAAAGCTCGAGGTTACACGGGGCTATTCATACTCGAAACTCTGAAACCATATTTACTCTAATAACCCTGGTCACACTCACACAGTCAATGTTTAAAACGTTATCGCGGGGTAGGTGCTAAAGTTTTAGAAAGGGGGAAGTGCCGGGAATTCCTCCCCCGCTCGTAACATGACCTTTTCAACCTTTGGGGGGGGGGGGGGAGGTCGAACGGTGCGCGCGTTTTTCAAGAGAAATGATTTTGAAGGCAAGAGCCTCGTTCTTTATCGAGGAAGGATGGCGAATCCGGAACTGCATTTTTTGAAATGTTTTTCTTTCACGACTCGTAGATGTTGCTGAGGTTCTTGAGGCGGATAATTTTTTTCATTTTTTTGAAATATTTGAAAGGTGCTGACAAAAAGGTGCGCTATCTTAGTCGGAAAATGTAATTATCTATCCCATACCCCTAGTTATCCGAGAATGATTTTTATGGCAGAATTGCGAGCCAAAAATGCGCGAATATTTGGTTTTTTCGCTGTCTATTTCTCAGGGTTCTCCGATTTAAAACAATTTCACTTCAATGTTTTTATTCAAAAGTGTAAAAGTAATGCCAATTTAGAACAAACTAAATCACAAATAATTATTAAATTCAACTAAGATTAATTTCGATTTTATTTTATATTATCGCAAATTATGAATCAATTTATCGAGAAAAAGAGGCGTTAAATGTTTAAGAATCCAAAAATCAATTAAAATTTAAGATTTTAATGAAAATCGATTTTCAGAATGGTTACCCTAAGATTAAATCCAAATAAATACAACATTTGGTATTTTCCCTAACGGTTGAACTCGACTGAAAATAGGGTATATTGAAGGGAGGGAATTGCTCCCACTAAAAAACCGAGTTATTCCGGCTTGCATTTTAACAATTATTCCGGGCCCCAAAAGACAGCCTCGAAGAAAGAAACCGTTTATTTAAAATCGAGTCCCTCGCTCTGGTAATTTGTACCGGCTTCCCTAACTCCCTCGTCAGTCCCGGTAGAACCTTTCTTAAGTTAATATCAAGATATTACGGTAGTTATCGAGTAAGTTGCTTATGTGGTCGAAGGTGGTGCCTTGGGTATTAGCTCTATTTAAAAAAAAAATCTACTACAATCGCGGTCAATTCTAAACCATTTTAAATTCCGCATCGTCGTAAATCAGGGCAAAAATATTGACGCTTACCCAATTCTTTTTCGCAATCAGATCACCGGTCATCATTCCTAAACAGTTTGAAAGAAGTTTCTCCACAAACCGCTACTAAAGAATAACTTTCGTCGCGAAAATAATCCATGGATTCGAGGTCCGTGACTGTCACCGAGGACAAAGAGAAATCGACTAGACGCGAACGAGTGCCGAAAAGTCAAGTGTCCGTTTCAAGCACCCCTCGCAATTTTTGGAGGTCGCGAAAGGGCCATGTGGTCTCTCCGGCGATGGACCCCAACGGGCCACGTGAGAAAAGCGGGAAAGTGTGGGAAAGGATCTTTCGGGACGGCAACGCGAGACGGCGAGCCAGAGTCAGCGGCTTTTTGTCGCGAAACGAGAAATGACGATAGAAAGGAAACGCGGAAAGTTAAATGTTGCTCAAAAACGCGAAGGATGTTTTCGGCGTGTCCTGGGAGCTCGTAGCTGGCAGGAAGTGAGATCTGGGAGGAGGGAGGGCGGACAGAAACTCGATACCAACGCGGCTACGACCCGTAATTGTCATATCCCACCACTCGCCAGTGCTTTTTGTCTCCAAAGTATTAAAACAAAATAAAGAGTGGCGCTTTTTTCCGCGGGAAACTCAAATTAAGCGCCTCCAGCTTCGGGAATCTTTCATCCGCGAAAATATCAGCGAAACGACCAGAAACAATGGCAATCGCTAGCTTAATAGGTTACGCCGCCTCTTTTGGACTTTCGTGCCCTCCCGAAATGTGCCCGTTCCTTTTATTCATTTTGGCCCCGATATTTTCTCTATCATTATTCGCTCGAATACGGAAACGTCGTAACTCCAAAATTCATAACTTTACCGAAATCTTTCGCTAAATTGTATCATAGGAATTATTTATTTTACGAAATGAAACTCATCCGAAAGTCATAAACAGCCACACCCGCGAAGTTTTTCAAGCCGCTAAACAAGTCCAAAACAACCAAACTGCTCAAAAGTCAATTCAGAAATGTATTCGCTTTAAAACACTATATACAATACATTATAAGGGGACAATTTTTCGATCTCGAATTTTCCGCGCGTGACGATATTATTTGTCTACTATTATTGTATATTATAAATCTATTAATTTTTATATGAACTTGTCCTAATAATTTTTATTTCCACAAAATATCTTTTTCTATTATTTATCTTTTTTAATGTTGTAACATGTTTTTTTTTGACTGTTTAGAAATTTTCCCGATTTCCAAAAGGATTCAAAACTTCCAGGTCGATTTTTCTCTAAACTAGATTTTTTCAAGTTATGATGTTTTTACTATCATTTACGAATTGTTTTAAGTTTAAGTACCTTACTCTTTCAACGGAATTTCTCACGGATTTATCAAGTTACGCGCAATAGCCCCTTTTTACATCAACGAAATTTGTTGATTGACTTTTTAGGGTGAAACGTTAGTAGGAGCCTCTATTTCTTCCGCGGCCGTTCCACTGACAATGAGAGTACCCGAGGTGTTTATTGCCGATTTTGTTCAAAGTCGGCCGTAATGTAGACCTATATGAGATATCAAATTTCCCAAAAGTAGACGTTGCACTACCCATTCGATTTGCCATGGCAACCGAAAATGTTAAAACAAGATTTTTTCCTTATTTTACAAAAAAAAATTCCAATTTACCCAAACTTGAGGAAATTTACCTATATGTGGTTCAAATTACCCATTTCGCGATTTTAAAATTTTTTACCGAGAAAATCCCATGCTTTTTTAAATGGAGATTTTTTAAGTGGTCAAAAATATTTTCGGTTGCCATGGCAAATCGAATGGGTAGTACAACGTCTCCTTTTGGGAAATTTCATACCTCATATAGGTCTATATTACACCCGACTTTGAACAACATCGGCAATTCGTAGCTTGCTCGTAGGTGTGGCTTTTGTTCGTTGCCATAGTAACGCGTATAGTCGGCCATGACATTAAGACACCCACGGTGGTCACGCGATTATTTCGCAGAATCGTGTCGTTTCGGCTCGTGATCTGTGACGTGAAATTAATGCCATGGCGGCCGTTTCAAGGCGGGTCTTAGTTATGACGTACGCTTACGACGCTACGAGCAAGCACACAATAAACACCTCGGGTACTCTCCTTAGCTTAGTGGCCAAGATGATTTGTTCAAAGAAGATTCTACTAAACAAGCCGATGAGTAAACCACTATTATACTATACCGTAGTGCAAATTTGGTTAAGTGTGAAATGGGGATTGGAAATTAAAATTACTTCCCAAATAACGAATACTCGCCAATGTTAAAAACACTCTCCACAACCTTTAAAAATAATATAACCTCTAACGGGTTCTTTACGAAACAATATCAACCCTTTCCGGGGTGACAGAAATAACAGAGGTTTGCGGCACCTAGGCAGAGGCGTAGTGAGGGGGGGGGGGATATTAAAGCGGATATTGTAAACTTGGAAATTTTTTAATATATCAATTAAATTAATATTTATTTTGTTATTGATAATGATTAGGTTTCGTTTAAAAACAAGGAATTTTATAGTGGAAATTGGGGCCGGCGTAGGTGGGGAGGGCGGGGGCGCAAATTTTGCAGTTTTGCCCTGGGCGCCAAATAACCTCACTACGCCACTGCACCTAGGAGCAACAAACACAGCACCTCACACAAGGAGAACGCAACCCGTCAAAAGTCGTCTATTTTCTTATGTACAATTTCCATTGGATAGATGCTTTAGCGCCTGCTGCCGTCGGAAGGGGAAAATTGTCTCCCCCTTTCCGTAAAACGTTCAGCGTAAATGTTCGTCCAATGAAATTTGTACACAACACTGCGTTAGCGTGTTTAAAGGCTAGCTGCGTTCTCCTTGCGTTTGTTGCTCCTAGATTTGACGCTAGTACGTCCCTTAAGGGTGTATATTTTAATTCTCCAAGCCTTCGCATTGTCGTTGTTACCCGGAAATGCTCGTAACCAGTTAGGTTCGCTGATTAGGAATTGAATTGATGCCAGCTGGAGACTGTTGACTCCTTTCGCCAACGGACAAGAAAGGAAATCAATCGGTGTCCGCAAACATTCTTTAAAACACGCCGAGCCCATCACGCGACTATAATTTTCCGAAACAATGGCCAGGAATGTCGCGTTGGAATCGATATCTCGTATCTTTGTACGAGGGGTTTTCCAAATATTCGAGCTGGCTAGAGGGGAGCCGACTCATCCGACCAAACCGATTTCAAAAGTTAAACGCGCTTTTCTTTTTCAGACCAAACCCTCTGCCACGCAGCGATGGGCACCGCTCCTCTCATTGTGAGCGCTTTTGTTATTATGGGCAAAATTCTACGGCAAAATGTTTATTTAAAAGAGCGCGAAACGAAAATGAGAGGAGGGCCTATTTCAGCGCTCAAAAAAGAACGCCAATTTTACCGCTTTAAAAAGAGTGAAAAGAGAGGAACGCTTATTTTACCGCTCAAAAAAGAGCGAAAAGAGGAGCGCCGATTTTACCGCTTTAAAAAGAGTGAAAAGAGGAACGCTTGTTTTACCGCTCAAAAAAGAGCGAAAAGAGAGGAGCGCCGATTTTACCGCTCAAAAAAGAACGAAAAGAGAGGAGCGCCGATTTTACCGCTCAAAAAAGAACGAAAAGAGAGGAGCGCCGATTTTACCGCTCAAAAAAGAACGAAAAGAGAGGAGCGCCGATTTTACCGATCAAAAAAGAGCGAAAAGAGAGGAGTGCCGATTTTACCGTGAGCGAGCGGGGAATGAGCTGAGTGGCTCTTCGACGAAAATGCCCAACACTACTGCCGCATCCTACGCTAAACCAGTGATGAATAATTAGTACGCGCGTCCCTTTTGGTGAGAAACGGGGCTTACACGTACGTCGCATCAAAAGTGAAAATACGAGAAGTATCCACCTCTCTATACTGCTTGTACTGCTAATGTTATTCGCAGGCGGATTTTGGCGTTTGGGAGAATATCTCGGGTCGAAATACGTCAATAGTGATTAACTCAAACTATTCTCGAGATCAAATAAGATTTTTAATAAATAAATATCTTTACTCAGTTTCATTGGTACGTTATGTATAGTTAGTTGGAGTAATAAACATTTAATTAAAAACCGACTCCCGCGGATATTATGATTAAATTGGTAAAATATGAAACTACTTAAAGAGTAAGTTGCAAATTATTTGTTACCGCCTTAATTAAACGAAGCGCTTACGTTTAAAATACCCAAATATAAAGTTCCGTTACTTTCCGTTTCGTAGTTAATTAGAAATAATTAGTAAAATGCCGAAACAATTTGAATTTTAGCGTTGTGATTGACGTCAATGACTACACGTAGATGCTACACTGATTCCGTGGCCGAAACCGAAAAATCTCCTAGAGAACCATGGGATTTTCTACTACTGAATTTTGTACGCGGGTGCTTTTTTTTAAATCACGCGCGTGCTAAATTGACATCGCCATATCTACCAAGGTATGATCTTGGTAGGATAGTGGGAACTAACTAATCTACCAGATGCAGTGGGAAAAATTAAGAGAAAACCGTAGACAATGACGTCACAAACTAGGCGCGATAAAGTTATCGTTCAAAATAAAATCCGATGTGGGGCGCTGCATGTAAATTTAATTTAATATGAAATAAACTTAACGACGGTATTTCATCAAGCGAGTTACTTTTTCGGAAAGCCCATGATCAAATGAACAAGAAAAATGTAAAGTAGTTTAGTTTCTATTCCATAAATCTTTTGGCAACCTACTTTTTAATTAAAATAGTAAATTAATTTTACTTTGTTAATCAAGTAGTTTCATATTTCATTATTTTGATTAGTAATAAACATGAAACTACTTAATTAGAACAGTAAAATTGATTAAAAAAATAAACTTAATAAAATTATTTAATTAATACATTAATATTTTACTTCGCTAATTTAGTTTCATATTATATTATTTTGATTAGTCGGAGTAACACTTGTAGTGAGTGCGCATGCTTCCATGGTAACTGCCGTGAACTGGCGAAGGTACGCGATTAATTTGCATGACCCGTGATAGAGGCTTATCGCGAGAGATACATTATATACTTCTGTTAATACAATTTGCGCTTATGGGGGCCTGTACAAAAAGAAGACCTCGCATTTGCCATGGAAAACTATTAGCTACGCTTGATAATTTAGCGGGAAGGGGGAAAATGAAAAGAAAATTGAAGCTAGTTTCGACCAATTAGCGAGGAATTTTACGCGCTTTCGCTATTATTTCTACCTCTGAGGTTGCCTCGTAAGGGATTAAATATTAAGAAAAAATGATAAACCAAAAAAATTGACATAAATCATCGCGGCATCCCCTCTTTTTGGGGGCGTTCGACTTACTTCCACCGTCGTTAAAGGGAGTATCCGAGTAGCTGGATCAACCAATTTCACGTTCTTCCCGCTAGGAACGCTGTTAACTGACTTTTTAGGGCGAAACGTTAGTAGGAGCCTCTATTCCCACCACCTGATGCAAAATTCGCGCGTCTTTTTCGTTATAACGAGATTGCGCTAAACAACTCACCGCGTACAATTGGGAGGAAAAATCCTATCGTAGTAGTATACCGGAGTGCGGATTTGTAGTTTGAAATGAAGCGAGTGCCCCCGCAATTACGAGTCCCTAATTTTCGCGACACTTTTTACTCAATTTAATGTCGGTTTCCTGGTGCAGCGCGAAGGCCCCACCCCGACGAAAATACTTTCTTTGCCCGAAACCGTATTTATTTTCGTCTACGTTCTCGAAAGAATAATACGTGATTTCCAATGTACTATAACGTAACACGCCCTTCACGTGACCCTCCCCCGAAGGAGAGCTCTTTCGAAGTCGAGCGTTTCCTAAAATGGCCCGTGGAATGGACACTCGCCAATTGATAAACAGTAGGCCGGTTCCACTCCGCTCAAAAGTGACGTCTCGGAGACGAGGACGACCCTTTCGCGGGATCGTTAATTACCAGAATTGATGATTACCAAGAGACTTTGTCGCCTCCCTGGCCCGGACGCCGCCCGCGAAACCTCCATTCGAGGAAAAACTTCTCTCTCATCGTCGACGATTTGATTAATAACCAACCGTTTGAATTCTTTCCAATTACATTCCTCCCTTCTCGCGATTGACTTTAGGCTGTACTTTTTTGGCTTTCGCCGTTTGCTCTAGTGTACCAAAGCTCGACCATACGGCTACGCTCGCTTTTCAATTAGCCTTTTCAGATTACGTAGAGCCACGTAGCGGCCAATGCGAGAAGTTCATTAGCCGTTGCATTTGGGTCCGCTAAACGAAAGATTTGTTTTTAAAGGGAACGTAACCTCTAAAATTTCTGTCGCCCCAGGGTTCCAATATTGGCCACTCCCTCCTATGGTTTTGGCCATTTTCGGCGCGGCTTAGTGGTTTGTTACGGAGATGGCCCCAAAATTTGTTGGGGTCTCGCGCAAAGAAGGCGTTCGGGGTTATATTCAATTTAAAACACAAATTGTCCGTTTAATAGTCGAAAATCTCATCGTAGAAACGCATGGGGCGCCAAACCGGATAAAAAAGGAATACGAAAAATAAAATATAATCCAATATATTGATTATGACGTTTTATGTTATGAACCTTTAAAATATAATATAAACAAATGTAAAGTATGAACTTTTGCAAACATAAAGTATGAACTTTTGCAAACATAAAGTATGAACTTTTGCAAACATAAAGTATGAACTTTTGCAAACATAAAGTATGAACTTTTGCAAACATAAAGTATGAACTTTTGCAAAAATAAAGTATGAACTTTTGCAAAAATAAAGTATGAACTTTTGCAAACATAAAGTATGAACTTTTGCAAACATAAAGTATGAACTTTTGCAAACATAAAGTATGAACTTTTGCAAACATAAAGTATGAACTTTTGCAAACATAAAGTATGAACTTTTGCAAACATAAAGTATGAACTTTTGCAAACATAAAGTATGAACTTTTGCAAACATAAAGTTTGAATTTTTGCAAACATAAAGTATGAACTTTTGCAAACATAAAGTATGAACTTTTGCAAACATAAAGTATGAACTTTTGCAAATATTTACATGGTCTCTCCGTCCGCGAAAAATTATATTTGCAAACTTCATACTTTATACTTGTAGATTTCATACATTATACTTGTAGAATTCATACATTATACTTGTAGAATTCATACATTATACTTGTAGAATTCATACATCATATTTGTAGATTTCATACATTATACTTGTAGATTTCATACGTTATACTTGTAGATTTCATACGTTATACTTGTAGATTTCATACGTTATACTTGTAGATTTCATACGTTATACTTGTAGATTTCATACGTTACACTTGTAGATTTCATACGTTACACTTGTAGATTTCATACGTTACACTTGTAGATTTCATACGTTACACTTGTAGATTTCATACGTTACACTTGTAGATTTCATACGTTACACTTGTAGATTTCATACGTTACACTTGTAGATTTCATACGTTACACTTGTAGATTTCATACGTTACACTTGTAGATTTCATACGTTATACTTGTAGATTTCATACGTTATACTTGTAGATTTCATACGTTATACTTGTAGATTTCATACGTTATACTTGTAGATTTCATACGTTACACTTGTAGATTTCATACGTTACACTTGTAGATTTCATACGTTACACTTGTAGATTTCATACGTTACACTTGTAGATTTCATACGTTACACTTGTAGATTTCATACGTTACACTTGTAGATTTCATACGTTACACTTGTAGATTTCATACGTTACACTTGTAGATTTCATACGTTACACTTGTAGATTTCATACGTTACACTTGTAGATTTCATACGTTACACTTGTAGATTTCATACGTTATACTTGTAGATTTCATACGTTATATTTGTAGATTTCATACGTTATACTTGTAGATTTCATACGTTATACTTGTAGATTTCATACGTTATACTTGTAGATTTCATACGTTATATTTCAAATATAAAGTATGAAATCTACAAATATAATGTACGTAATAAATAAACTGTGTGAAATTTAAAAATATAAAGTATGAAGTTTACAAATATACATTTTTCTAAGTCCATGTTTTATGTTTGCCAAAGTTCATAATCTATATATTTATATTTTATTTTATAAGTTCATAATCTATATATTTATATTTATATTCTATTTTATAAGTTCATAATCTATATATTTATATTTATATTCTATTTTATAAGTTCATAATCTATATATTTATATTCTATTTTAAAAGTTCATAAGCTATATTAATGTTCTATTTTATAAGTTCATAATATATATATATATTTATATTATATTTTATAAGTTCATAATATATATATATTTATATTTATATTATATTTTATAAGTTAATAATATATATATTTATATTATATTCTAAAGGTTCATAATCTATATATTTATATTCTATTTTAAAAGTTCATAATCTATATTAATGTTCTATTTTATAAGTTCATAATCAGGGTTGGCAAAATTTGAGTTTTTTAAAAAAAAAACAGAAATACTGTTTTTTTTTGTTTTAAACAACTCTTCTTAGTTTTAAACTGTTTTTATTTCTAAGTAAAAAAAACACGTTTTAAACACTAAATAATTGTTTTAAACGTGTTTTAAACTCTTTGTAGTAACGCTTGTAGATGGCGTTACAATCTTAAAAAGTTAACCTTTTTACCTCGGTCGTGGGTTCAAACGTCAGTTAAAGTTCTCACGCCGTGTGAGTCATTAAGGTAGATGTATTAAGGTTGAAAGGCGAGGGAACGAGGTGTATATTTGGTTTTGGTTTTATTTTTACATTGAATTTCGGAAGTTTAGGAAGTCGAACTGACTCGAATAGAAATTAGAAAGTCGTAATTAGATTTAATCTCGGATTTTGTTTAAAGCGGCTAGTATAATGAGTTTAACTGGTCGAAAAAAAGATCCAATATGGACTTTTTTTAATATTACTGAACCAAATGAAAATAACCAAAGTTTCCGAACTAAAACAACTAGAGCGAGGTGCAAGAAGTGTCATACGGAGATGGTAGGACTGGTTGCTAGAATGAAGAAACACGTTGACATTTGTATTTCCACATTGGAAAGTGCTATAGATATTTCTGACAATAATAGTAAAACAGATGAGGATAATCTGGATGAAGATGACATACCCCTAGCTAATTTATCAACTCTAGGACAAGAAGACGTATTTTTTGATTCGACGTCGCCTTCTGAAAATGAAATAGGTTGGTGTCATTTTAATAATTTTACTTCATTTATTTATTTTAATAATTATCATATTTATTTTGTTCTTTGGTATTTGTAGTACCCCGGGCCCTTCCCCAACGACCATTAACTCCTGGTAACACCAGTTCTGCCAGTGGATCTACTATATCTGTAACCTCCAGATCCTCTACTCCGTCTGAACTGTCACTCTCCAATCACAAAAGAAAATCTCAGTCAGTAATCTCCAACTCAGGGTCATCGAGTGCTAAAATAAGTAAATTTGTATTTCGTACATCCGCATCCGAAAAGAAACAGCTTGATTTGCAAATCGCGCGATATACGTATGCAACCAATTCGGCTTTTCGTCACGTTGAACATCCAGAATTCATCCAATTGATCAATAGTTTAAGACCAGGATATACACCACCGTCGCGTCGTCAAGTTGGAAACCAGTTACTCGATGAAGTATACCAAAGTGTTTTGACTGAAATGAAGAACAATCTGAATGGAAAAACAGTTTGCATGTCATTAGACGGCTGGAGCAATGTTCACATGGAACCTGTGATTTGTGTTTCAGTCACCGATTTGTTAGATGATACATGCCATTTAGTCGAAACTATTGACACTGGAGCACAAAAGCATGATGCTGAAAATTTATATAACCTGGCTGTGAAATCTATAAAAAATTGTCAGAAATACAACTGTATTGTGAAGAGTTTTGTCACCGATAACGCATCAAACATGGTAAATATGAGAACACGTTTGGCAACTTCGGAAGATCTCGGTACAGTGGACATTATTACCTACGGATGTTCTGCGCACATATTCAACTTGTTGGCCCACGACATTGATAAAGAAAACCCAGGAATAAAGGAGCATGTTAAACAAATTATAAAGTACTTTAGAAACACTCATTTTCCGGCTGCCAAATATAAAGAATCGGGCGGAAATAAATTAGTTCTACCCTCTGATGTTCGATGGAACACGTTGGCTGATTGTCTAGAGTCGTACTTGAAAAATTGGCATATTTTATCTAAGGTGTGCAGCGAAAATCGAGTAGCTATCGATAAGGATATATCGAAAAAAGTGTTTGACATGAATCTGAAAATGAACACAGAAGATTACCTGAAGAAACTGAAAATTATTGCAGTGGCACTAGATAAAGTACAGGGAGATAAATGCACCATTTCCGAAGCTACTAAAATTTGGATCGATCTTTTGGACGAATTTAAAATTCAATTTGGAGTGGCTGAGGAACGTAAATGCTTGAATCGATTTAATATGGCCATGACGGCCGTTCACTTTTTAGCATTTTTGCTAGATCCAAGATATCAAGACACAACCTTAACACTTACAGAAGAGCAGGTAGAAACAGCTTTGGAATATGCAAACACTTTCCATCCAACTACAATGCCAGATATAATTCGTTTCAGAGCGCAAACATCTCCATTTAAGTCATATTTGTTCTCCAAACTCTCCCTTGAAGGCTTAAATACATTGACATGGTGGAAAGCCTTAAGAGGTCAAATTAAACAAGGAACGTGGGAACTTGTTGAACAGCTTCATAGTGCAGTCGCATCTTCGGCAGGTTTAGAACGTGTATTTTCTTCTTTTGGTTTAGTTCAATCAAAGCTGAGAAACAGATTAGGGACTGAAAAGGCATCCAAGCTGGTAACAATCTTCAAACAACTCAACAGAAAAGATAACACATGTGAAACGTTAGATGTATAATTTTGTGCTTTGTAAGTTTAAAGTTTGTACATTACTTGAAAGAAATAAAGAATTCTTTCAACGCATTCTTGAATTTTCTTATAAAAACTCTTGATTAAAATACGATTAAAAAAAACCTGTTTAAAACTCTTAGTCTAAAACGTTTAAAACAAATTGGTGTTTTTTTTAAATCGATGTTTAGAACAAGTTTTAAACATTTGTTTTAAACATTTTGTTTAAAATTTGCCAACCCTGTTCATAATATATATATTTATATTATATTTTATAAGTTCATAATATATATATTTATATTATATTCTAAAGGTTCATAATATATATATTTATATTATATTTTATAAGTTCTTAATATATATATTTATATTCAATTTTATAAGTTCATAATATATATTTTAAAACATTATAATCTATATTTATGATTTTATTTTATTTTTCATATTTCTTTTTCCCTGTTTGGCGGCCCGTAGTAGCCTCGAGTGATGCGACATATGTTCTCAAAGGTGCTTCATAAATTAATTTTTAAATTAATATTAAAATTTTGGGGAATTATTACTGATAAGAGCTTTGAAAATTAAAGTAATATCTAGTTATTATATTAATTATTAAACGAATTATTATGATTATCAACGAACAAATCGTTGCGTCACCAAAATCTATCCGCTGTGTGGCGTTGGATAAAAATGGCCTGAGAGAGCTAAGAGTTTCCCGCTTTGGCCGCTAGTTGCCTATTCGTTAACTAAGACGTAAACTTATTAATTTAATTTTTATAAAATCGGAAGTAGTTGAGGAAACAGGATGTTGTTCAAATGGTAATTTCCGTGTTTATTTTATCAATGGAAAGTTATTGTGTATATTATACTGCGTAAGTGTCACAGTGAGCCAGTTAGTAGTTACTGATAGCTATGTGTGGAGTGACGTAGAATTGATGTATACCCAAATGGAAAAAAATATGGCGCAACTTGAAAAAATTAGCACGCGGAAGGTGAAGAACGGATACACTTATGCGCAAACATAATTATAAATATGCTAATACCATGATTTATTTATTTCTACTTAGGCCAGGTTTTGGGGATCCAATGAAATGCCGAGTAGATGTGATTTTTTTAGGGGGGAGGGACTTACTTTTCGAGCGTGAGGGTAAGTTAGTAACGCTAAAAATGGTAACTCTCCCTACGCACAAATACACACATTCTCCATAATAGAAAATTAAGTAGTTTATTGTGATGGCGAAATATATAGACACCCATTAGCGGTATCAGGAATGCATACCTCTATTTGGAATGCTTATCGCGGCAGATTTTCGTCTCGATGTGGATGACGGTTTTTTTGACGTCACTATGTTAACTTAACAAACAACAACGTGAGAGGGAAGCGCGCGCAAAGGGGATTTTTTTTCTCTAATAGGTGGGGCCAAAGCAGTCCGACTGATCTTACCATACGCGATAGGGCAGTATAAGAATTCCAAGTAGAGGTATGCAGGCCCGTACACAGCCGCCAAAACTCGGGGGCGCTCAAATTCTTTTTGGGGGTGCCAATACCTTGAGTAATTTTTATCTCCCCACCTATGTAATTAGTAAATATACTAATCCGGTTGTAGCCCTAAAATATCCGTCAAACATTTTTGATAAGCTGGTTCAATATTTCTACAATTGAAAAGTTTTTCTGGTGCAGTGAGACGCGCGAAAGCAATTTTCAAAAACTTTAGTAAAATGGTTTCAAATATTTACTGATACTAGCTCTCTAGTAAAAGTAATTTTCCTTTTTGATTAATATACAAATATTTTAGATCATATCATTCGGTAATTGAGCAATCGATTTTTTTTGGGTCAGTCGGATTGGGGATGCTGAAGTACTCATTTGGGGGCGCTGAGCATCCCCTGGCGCCCCCCCCCCCCCCGTGTACGGGCCTGGAGGTATGGTTTCCTGGCGGTATCTAATATTACTAAATAGAACAAAGTTACGCTTCTATAATATTTACCAACGGATTTTATCACTCGTAATATGTACGCAATCTCTACGTAATCCAAGTAATCCGCTTAATCCTAACGAAATATTGTCGTAATCCGCGTATTCTACGGAGTGCTCATCGTACTCTTGGTGTACGCCGTGGTAATTGGTGTACGTACAAACTCTTAAGTGATCAGCCTCTCGCTAGCACGTACGGAGAAAAAGTTACCAGATTCGGTTTAGCAATAAAGGTGGCACTTACTTGGGAATCGGAGTCGTCCTTGGACGCGTACGGATTGGGATCTCGGCCTCGTCTGTTGGCTTGGTGCCTTCGATAGACGAAGCCCTCGCAAGAGCCTATTTCGGACTCTTCGGACTGCAAATGGAGATCGTCCAAGCTTCTGGATCCCCCCGGCGTCTTCATCCTTCTCTCGAAAGTTTCGCCAAAGTTCCTCCGCTCGAGTTTCGAAGATAACGCGTTACCCCCAATGTCGCCTTTTTGACCGATCACCGCGGCCGGCAATTCGAGGTCGTACACTTTGGGACTCAGTCTACTGTCCAAATCTTTCACCGGCGATGGAGCAGTCGCTTTGCCTCTACTTTTGGGTATGGCGCCCGTTGATTTTTCCGGCTTGTGGATGACCATCTGGTCTCCGGTAGTCCTCGGGGTCACTCCCGGTCTTAAATTCGATTGAAGGTTCATTTCAGAGCCCCCCACGAGTGGCGTTCGAGGCGGGGGTGTCTTTTCGGGGGATGAAGGGTCTGGCATGACCCGGACCGTTAGTCTGTCCGTCGAGGACGACGCCGATAAGCCTTTCGACGATCCAGGAGACGTCTTGGTAGTTTCCCTGCACGGTAGTACAATATCCGGCACGGGTTCCTGTTGTACGCCTTCTTCGCGAACGTCGCGCGTCTTGTTGGAGACACTGAGGCCGGGCAAGGCTTGAACGTCTTCCTCCGTTTCGTTGAAATTCGATTGCTGGGACGTTACGTCATTGCACGTTCTGTAGGCGCCATTGACGCCAGGAACGTTGACGCTAGCTCCTGCCAGGTGGTTGTAACTAGGAACTGAGAAACTTTGGCGGTCTAAACTGTTGGTGCGATAACGGTTATAGTTCTCCACATCCACCACAAACACGCGATCGCTCGTATTGCCTAGAAACGATTGAAATTAGAAGATTATTAGATCGCGTTAAGTCAGGAATATATATAGTATAGCTCTTTTATTAATCTCCCTCAACTGATCATGTTATTCGCTTGAAACTGATTCCCACTGATTTTTCAGCTTCGAGCTTAGCAAAGATAGCGAAATCTACTTTAATAGCCGTCAATGTTTATACCCTAGGTGGTCACTTCTCTCCTAAGAGAATGATATACTATATCTTTACGCGAATAAAGGCGGCAAACTTACCTTCGTCTCTGAAGCCAATTCCGCTGTCGCTGTTGCTGCTATTACTGCTAGTGTTGCTGGGTTGAGGAGAAACTACGTGTCCGTTGAATTCGACGAGTCCACCGACGGCCGACGCGTCCACGTTGAGACCCATTCTATTTCGATAGAGACCGACAATGGCTTGTAGGATGACATCGGCTGATTCGGGAAACTCGCGGCAGCGATTGGTCAAAGGGTGCGGCGTGCAAGTAATTCGGAAGGCCTTGGCCCTTTTCAAGTGCATGTGGTGAGGTTGCAGTTTAGGATCCACCAAAAAGACGTGGCAGGAACTACTGATGGAAATGGGACCCTCTTGGCTCCCTTCGCTCAGTTCGTCGCTGCTGGCCCCGTGGCTGGTCACCAAGCCGAAGAACTTCTTGTCGTCGGCGTACACGCCACTGAAGGTTATTTTTTCGGCGGGAAATTCGGCCAGCATCAAGCCGTGAGGATTGGTCAGCAGTACGCTTTCGGGGAATACTGATAGCAGAACCAGCGTGTGGATCTTTTTTTCGATTCTAAGTCTTCGGATGCAATTGCGAATGGCTTGCAACCTGGAACTGGGCAATTGGGGCTCTTTGGGCATCTCGATGGTTCCTAGGTACCCCACCACCGCCCTCAACACGGCTCGAGCGTGCGTTTCGTCGTCCAATTCTTCCTCGACGTTGTCGTGTTGGAAGATGGAAGGGTACAGGATATTGTTCAGCTCCCTTTCGCTGAAAACCGAACTGAAGACCCGAGCGGAGGAACTTCCTTGACTGGTACTGTCCGTCGAAGCGCTCGACGCGCCATTGTTGGGATTGTGAATTCGTTTGGGCGCTTTGAAATGTCTTTTACCGCGGGCGTTTAACCTTTGTTTGGAGTAGGTGGGCGCCGCTAGGTCATTGGAGGATCGCGACGAACTCGGTTTGATGCCGACTTCCTTCAATTTCTGGTGGAGTATTAAGTCGAGCAAGGCTTTATTAGAGCGACTGCTCAGTCTGAAAGCCCCGTCGAAGCCCGATCTTTTGACCACAAGACACGGTCGTTGAGAACCGTCCGGTTGCGTGGCTATTTGCAAATGGTCGATGAACAAAGCGCCCGTTTGCAAATCGCGCACAACTTTCTCCGCCCGACTTCCAGTCTGATGGTGCCTGTGCCTCAAACGGTGCGGGTACTTAGGCTTAGTTCTCGTCGTCGGCACGATCTCTTCGTCCGACGAGTCCGAAAAGTAGTTTTCGGCGATTTGCAGTTTGAGAACTCCCGGAGTGGCTGCCATGAGCCTGACCACGTCATCGTGGAGAGCCTTGGAGACGTTTGTACCGTTGACGGCGATCAGAAAATCTCCCGGCCTTAATCCGGCGTTTTCGGCGGGGCTCCCGGTGACGATGCAGCTGAGAATGCAGGGTGCCTGGCCCGAGATCGTGAACCCGAAGCCATTTTTGCCCCGAGAAATCTCCACAGTTCGAACCCCGTAACTGGGCCGTTTTTTCCGTCGCCTCGGCTGATGCATTACGGGCGATTCCTCTTTCGTATTGACGCGCAGCCTAACAAAGACTATTTCGTTCAAAAACTACCACTGGCCATATTTTATATTTTCTAGAGACTGGGCTGAAAATAACAAATTTTATTATTATTATAACTAATCTTTATAACAATCAGTACATTATATAGAATAGTATTATTAAAATTGATATAATTAATTTGGCCACAGTTCATAATACTGTATAGAGTAGCACTATGATTTAATTTGTCCACAGATCATAATAAAGAGCAGTATTATTAAAATTGTTTTTATTAATTTGGTCGCAGTTCATAATGCGCAGTAGTATTATTACATTTTTTATTAATTTGGTCGCAGTTCATAATATAGATGTTTTATTATTTTTATTAACTGTTATTAATCATAATTATTTTGATTAATTTGGTCGCAGTTCATAATATAGATCAATTAATTTTTATTAATTGTTATTAATCATAATTATGTGGATTAATTTGGCCACAGGTCATCATATAGAGTACCATTATAATAAGTTTTTATTAATTTGGCCGAATGAATAACGATAAATAAAATTGCATTATGAATAACTTATCGCCGATCTGAAGCGTCAAAGTAACAAGTTGAAGTAGTACAGTTAAAAAAATAACCTATTTAATATATTATATCCACTTATATTAATTTGTAGGAACACTGTCCAGTTTCTATCATCTAGGAATGGAATGAGGGGATTTAAAAATAAAGGAGTATCTCGTATCGAAGGGTTTTTAAATTGGCGTACCCCATTGAACCAAAAAAAATCAAAGTATAACAAAAAGCTGAAATATTTGACGTAGTAGGTGGGACATTTCCGACATAAAGGGTAAAAATTTTACAAAGCTTAAATATTTCGAAACACCGAAGTAAATGTATAAAGCTCCTTTTCTTCAATAATAAACAAAAAATGGGGCCGACTTCGAGACGCCGAACCGAGGACGGCTACTCTCAAAATTCGGGTTTCGATTTTCGCGTTCGCACTGTGCACGTGAGTAGCTATCATTGGCAATTTCATTTAGAATCCCCGGAAAAATACGTGTTCAAAAGAGTAACTCGCGATACATTCATTCTATAAATTAGTATCTAGTAATTTAAAATTGAAATGCCCATTTAAACTTTTCCGATAATAATGAAATTCTCGCGCAACAAGATGGGAAGCCAACTAAAGGGGGAGCAGAGCGGGGGGGGCAGCGACGTCAGAATACATTTCGTCTTTCCACGGAATATCACGAGGCCCCGAACGGGGATTTAAAAAAGTTACTACAATTCAAATTAATTTGAAACGTTTAATGTAATTTAAAATGCCATATTGATACTTATAAGAACGAATCTTACCTGATATTGTAGGTATCCTCAAGTGACCATCTTGATCCGGAGCGTACACCAAGCGGAGATGAACTTTGTAATCAACTTTCTAGTTTTCATCAGCGCTCGTCCCGGGATGGAGGAAGCCAACGTACCTCGAAAGAATGCCAACAATTTCGGTGGTGGAAACGCTGCGAGCCCACTGGCTTAAAGTGTAGGACCGTTGAGGGTCACGTGACTCGATCCGCAGCTTCTCATTGATCCGCGCACCTGGCTGCTTTCGACTCTACTACGCCTGGTCAAGCGAGTAAACGCTTCAATTTTAACAGCGACGCCGCCGTTTATTTGAAAACTTTGGGCCACCATGTTTGGCGGTGAATTACTGGTACCGAAAGTCGCGCGACCCTCATTATTATCGTCAGCCCTCAACTTAATTGTTCGCGTAATTTCCAACGGAACAGATAAAGCATTAGAGACGGTTACTGAAAGCCCTGATAAAAGTCGATATTTCTCACCAACCGCGCTCGATATCTGGGAATTTTTTTCTCGCGCAATCTTTCTTTATCAACAAACAACGATTTTTACGACCGAATATTTAACGAACTGATAAATTCAAATACAATTTAGGTAATTGTTAAATCAAATGTTTGTGTAATAAATTAACGAATATAATCTAGTTAATGAACAAAATTGATTGAAGTAAATTACGTCGTAATTTTTTTTATATCATGAACAAATTAAAACTTTCGTTTAAGAGAATGTTTATTTGATTAATTGTAAAATTTTCGAAAGGCTTTTTTTTAAATATAATAGCGTAAGTCTATAATATTTTCCATAGGTATGACACTTCCCCCAGATGTATGGTTATACAAACTAACTATTTTTAATAATTTTTGTTAAAAGGAACTTGGTAGCATGACGTCACGCCGTACTTTTGGCTATGGCCGCCATGCTGGTAATATTTTTTTCCAACTGGAAAAAGCAACTGCATGGGTGACGTATTATATACGTCATGCTGCCAAGTACCTATTGTTGCATTTTATTGTTTGGCAAAGAAGTAGGAATTTCTTTCTGCAGCGGCAGATGGCGCCTGGAAAAATTGACACCATGCAAGGTCCGTCGAGAAAATATGATGGTTAGTGAAGGGGGTCAAATTCAGAGTGGCCGGAAATTAGTTTCGCCTTTCTGATGGCGAACACGAGAGCGCAGCAAACGTGCGGCGCCGTAAGGCGCCAATACTTTGCGTACGATACCGTTTTGATAAGGTTACTTATGGATATCCTAGCTTTCACGCGTAGTATAGGTTAGGTTGGGTTCGGTAACACTGGTATATTGCCGTGAAAATCACTAGCAATTATATCTTTGGAATAGACGCTAAAAGAAATTATTCGCTCCAAAATAAAAACCGTCAAAAGGAAGGGTTTTTAAATTAAAAACGCGTGAATCTCGATGATATCGCCCATTTTTTCGTCGCACGTGTAATTATTTATTCTGATAATAAAATAGAATCACGTGGGCTTAGCAATATTTATCTGCATTTGTCTTAGCCAATAAGATTATCCCTTCCGAGCAAGCACGCGCCAATTTACACAATGAACCGATGAAGATTTTCAAATCAATTTCTTTTAAGATCTATTTAGAAAAAATCACAAAAAACTATATTTTTCCCAACGAAAGTTTTTTTTTCCCAACGAAAATATTTTTTTCCCAACGAAAATATTTTTTTCTCAACAGAAATATTTGTTTTTGCCAAATTTATATTTTTCCCTACAGTTTGGTTTTTTTTATTCATAATTTTGACCTGGATGGCGTTCCATACAAAATCGTTTGAATTCCGAAAAAAAGACTTGAAGAATTACAAAATTTTATTGGTCGTTCTGCTGACATTCGGACCGAATCTTTCGAATGATTCTGTGACCCTTATAGCCAATCATGACTTGATCCACGAAGCGTTTCTAGGATTGCTCGTTTTAACCTTCTTTGTTGCCAAATCAGTTGACCATCATAAATTGCTGGTAATATTTTTAGGCATTTTCTTTCAGTCAAAAAGATGCGCATTAAAATTTAGGGGATAAATTTCGCTCTAAGCCTTAACAATGAAACTAGCCAGTTTAACGAAGCCCCTCCCATCCTAGCGACTGACGGCAAACTACCTAATGCAGTTCGCTAATCATGGTTGAAATGAATACATTATTGTAAATACCATAAGTCTATAATATTATTCTATAAGTTTGTCACTTTGGGGGATATTTTACTGAGAGCTAGTAACGGAGTGACGTCATCACAAGAAGAAAATCTAACCCTAGCGAGGCGCTGTCAAAGGCTACGTGAGACGCGTTAACAAGCGGACGCAAAACGACGATGAAACTCGTACTGTAGTCTGTCTTGTGAATAGCTCGCAGTAAAACTTTTGCATGTGAAGAAAAATAAGTGTCACACTTATGTAATAATATTATACACTTATGTAAATACTAACAAAAGAATAATGAACTTTCATATTTTTCTATTAATTTGTCTCTGGCGTAGAAAAGTGGTTGTGAGAAAAAATGCAGGGACAAGGCTACAAGATTCATACTTGATGTTATTATGTTGCATATGCTCTAATAGGTTGTCGGGCTATGTAATGCAATTCGAAACCGAAAAGAGTCTAGATGGCGCTACGGTTCCAATCTCTTGAATTCTCTTCCGAAGTTCCGAGGTAGCATCTATGATCTAGCGTCTGCTATTGTCAAATTAGAGAAAATTGCCTAAGTCTCGGCATCGTAATTCTCTGTGTTACAATGGAGGAAACACAAAACAATGTAAAACTATAACATAAGTAACATAATAACTACAAGTATGAGAAAAAGCCTAGATTATCACCGAACTGATGCAGGTTTCATTCAGCACAGAGCCCCATATGGAGTCAGTGCTTCCACTTGTACAATCTCATTTCTCCCTCTGTCGGTTCTAATAAATCCCTTTTAATCCCTTTCGCAATTTTTTGTACTAAAACAATAACATTTATAATTTTTAGGCCTTATATAAAGAAAAAATATTTCTTAAAAATATTTTAAAATCTATGACACACTTCCAAATCCCAGTTAATTTCATTCTTGGATTCCAATAAAGTTAGAGGCTCGGTATTTGAAGTACAAGACCAAAATATTTCTAAGGGAAATTATAAAAATTCCCAAAATCCTTTATTTTCAAAAAATCCCTCAATTTTCCCTTTTTCCCTCTCTTCCAAAATAAAATAACTTTTAGGTCGGAAAATCCCTAAAAAGGGATAAAATCCCTCAAAGTGGAAGCACTGCCCATAGTGTCTAAAATATGTCCAAATAGAAATTTAATATTGCCAAAGACGATAATATACTACTCATTTCAGTTGTGAGTCCAAGACGGATCTGGGCGGGAGGGTCGTCAGTGTTGAAATTAATTATTAATTATAAAATTAATTAGCATTGAAACAACAGGAAGTGTCATACTTATGGTTATAATTATGATTATAATAAAATGAAAATATTAACCTTTTATAGCTTCTATGGCATCCAACATAACCCTCTAATACACGTCATGACGTCTATACCTTTTCGCTTGTTCCGGGATTTCAGAGTATTGCATGACGTCATTCTACTTAATTGATTCTGTGGTGGTGAATAGTTCGAGACCTGTTAAAAATGTTCTTCCAAAATTTATGCCTGTGGCCATTTTACCAGATACCTTCTGGATAAGCAGACGATTTTAACAGTTTTTTACTCTCTTCACTCCGGATATTAAGGAGTAAAAAGTGTAACCCCAATACTCTGACTTTGACGAATAGTTCGCGGTGTAGAGTAATTTTCTCCACCAGAACAATTTAACAGTTTAATTTAGCGTAAAAGGTGTACAACATTTGTTCTAGAACAAGTGAAAAGTGTCCACCTATTGGCAGAACCGTCTCTTGGGTACGGCGAGAGGGGCAGGGGACCAGGGCGCCAAAATTTTAGGGGCGAAAAATCGATGATTTTCATTTAAATTAGATATTGAAAATTTAAAAATTTCTACTTCTGGGGGCGCCATTTTGGTTTTTGGCCCAGGGCACCATTTGGACTAGGCAAAGATAATTTAAACTCGTACCCTAGATTCGAAATCACTCTCTCGCGCGTTGCCGATAGCGTTTACCCACTTCCCACTGAAACTCAGAAAAAATTCGGTCCATGGTTTGCGCCTTACCGCAACCGATGGAGGTCACGTGCCGGAAGAGGGTAAACGCTTCGTAACAAAACCGTCAATGGGAAAGATCTCAGTATTCGAATCTAGGGTACGAGTTTAAATTATCTTTGGACTAGGTACGGCTCTGCCTATTGGGCACCGTAAAATGTCCTTACGCTATACTGGCTACGTTCAGTGAAGCTTAACGGTCTTATACCGTTTTACGTTTGCGTTGATTCCGTTGAGACTTTTTATCCTGTCTTGTTGAACGCTTTCTTACGATTGTTGTAATTTTTATAAAATATCGTCTGCTGTATCGTCCGCAGCTAGCCTTCCCGCGTGCTGTGACGTCACGATTCCGTTTAACAACGAAGAAACCAGCTGGTAGAGCAGGTTCAAATGTTTCAGCAACGGTTCAGCAACGCTACGTCACACCGGAAATGGAAAAAAGCGTACAGTATAAAACCGGTTCCGAAATACTGCAACGCTTAATTTGTTGCAAGCTACTGAACGTAGCCATGGTCTGCAAAAGGCAAAAAACCGTCTGCTATTGCTCTAGCTATCTATTGATGACAACCAAATTGGCCGCAGTGATAGTTTTGGTCGCGAATAGCTCGGTTGCACACAAATGTCACCTTAACAGAAAGTTTCAGAGAAGCATTATGGATTGAAAATTTACTGAAAGACCTCAAGCGAGAACTGAGCAAGTCGACCATTTGGAAACGAGAAAGTGACACAACGCACCAAACAAATTGGCACCAGATGCCACTCACTGAATATTCTAATATTGCCCTATTGCAGATTTGTTTACTGAAAACCTAGGAGCTCTAGCGGGGTACAGGGGGTAAAACCTTCAATAGACGCTTCAATAAAACATCTGTAAGGAAAGGACCAAGAATTAATGTTTCCGAGATCCAGGACCAGCAAGTTACTGTTGATATAGTACATGTGGAAATAATGGCCACTTTTCGTTATGAAACAAGTGTTTCCTTTTAACCAGGTAGCTTTTTTTACTTATTAAGACGTTCTGTTTCAGTATTTCAACAAGTACTTTATGAACAGTAACTAGGTCCTGGCTCTCGGAAATATTTCTTCTTGGCGATTTCCTTGAAGAGGTTATATTTAAGCCCCTATTGGCTGAAAATTTACTGTCCTCACCATCCTGGTCGGTACTCCACTTAGGAATTCTCTATGTTCATTGCACTCAAAAATAACTAAGTTAAGGCAATTAACTGAGAATCTCAGAGATATGATCTTTGAATAGAAAGCTTAAGTTTAAAATTCGCGCTCTAATTTTACATGGTGACATGTAGATGGCAGCATGTCGCCACTACTGAGCAATTTATAGACAGTTTTTACAACTTATGAAAATTACTTTTACGCGAACATCTACAAGATCGGGGAGATTCTAAAGCTTGTTTTCCACTAGCGCGCGTCATAATGTTATTTTCTTTACGCGCGTAAAAACGTTTGAACTTTTCAAAGCTGAGAAACGCGTCGTTACGCGCGCCAGTGGAAAACAAGCTTAAAGCTTGTTTTCCACTAGCGCGCGTCATAATGTTATTTTCTTTACGCGCGTAAAAACGTTTGAACGTTTCAAAGCTGAGAAACGCGTCGTTGCGCGCGCCAGTGGAAAACAAGCTTTAGACGTTCACGACAACCTCATTTGCGTGAATTACCGAAACTGTTTAATAGATCTTTATATAAAATCATCTCATACTGTCTTGCCCAACGCTTAAAGGGAATAGAACCTCAAATGCGTTCTTTATGGAAGACCCCATCATTTTCCTGTATTCCCTTCACAATCAGCGATTATCAGCGCCGCAGGTGTGAAAAGCCATGAGAGGCAGCGGACAATATTGGAACCCTCGCAGGGCGACAGAAATACCAAAGGTTATATTCCCTTTAACACTGCTAACAGAACTTTGATGATATCTTAGGCAGTATAACGAAAAAGATGTTGTAAGTCCAGTCGCGGTAGCACAAAATCTATACTGGGCTTGATGGGTATTTTATTTAATTAAAAAAAACTATCTCGCTCTCTAAATTTAAATGCAGTACTTTCAAATTTTATTGTTTCTGTTAATTGTTAAGTGGTGTTATTTTAAGTGAGAGGAAATGGTTTGCGCGTTTATAAATCGTATGGATACGGTTGTTCTTGCCAATGTGGTGATTTGGAGGCGTTGAATGTTTTTTAAGGGGCAAAAACGCGTCAAAATTTAAAATTTTTGGAATTTTTAATCGATATAGCTATTGCATAATAGCAATAATAACATTCAAACCAAAACAATGAATACATGAAATTAAACAGGACGTTTCTAATGTAGTAATATGCAAAATTTACTCGTGACCAAAAATACCGGGGGGGGGGGGGAGACCCAAATGACGTCCCTGGTTTCGGCAAAGAGACTTGCAGGAACCAGGTAATGCATGTAGGACAGCGGAGGGAAGGCTCTCGATATAGATCACAAAGAGTAGAGGTGCCAAAACCGATCTCTTAGCCACCCCGCTATAGTGACGTCACACGGGGAGAACTTGACTGATGTCTACGGAATGATTTTCATGCTCTTTGTTTAGCAACTTTGGCTAGGCGAGGGTTCTTGGTTTAAGTTGAGCGGTGGCTGCAAATAGTCATTCTGATTGAAAAAATGTCCAGCATTCGGAGGCATTTTTGGCCTGGAAATTTACACATTTAGAGCAGTGTAGTCTGAGTCTAGGAAATCGATTGAGTCTGATGGCGTTTGCTGAAAAGAGACAATGTTATGATCAGAGGACCCCAGAGAGGGGAGATATTCGACATTGTAGATTATAGTAGAGAATCTGACGACAGTTGCAAATCCGGAGTGCTATCACTCGTCTTAGAAAGACGGGTAGGTTCAGAGACAAACTGGAGGAACCAATGTAGGGAAAGTGTAGAGAGAAAGTATCTTCGTCCATCGTTGTTTGTGGATGGGACAATAATGTCCAGTTTATAGAAGTCTCCAACGAGGTGGGGCAAATATTTTTAGCTGAGACGTAAAGGTCAATGTGCCGAAGAAGACGAAGGAGGTCAGGCTTGTTCTTATAAGAGCCCGAGTGATAAAATACAGTTCAAGAGCAGTGTTATGGGCCATTATAAAATTTAGTGAGGAATCGAACTTATGAAGGAGACGGGGGGATGAGTTCAGCGTGAAGAGTGTGATGATGTTACAGAGCCTGCAGACAAATCGGTGTTTTAATCGATAGCTTCAAACGTTATCGTGCCATAGAGGGTGTATTGTCAAAAGATCCCATCGTTCATACGCTTTGCATGCAACACAATCAACACAGGCCCGTAGCCTGGGATTTTTTTCGCCCGACCTGGCGTTCCTCGAACTAAATCTATAAAGACGGCACTGAATACTATACTCGCCCCTCCTAAATTACGGTTCGCCCGGTCTACATCTATAGCCTGGCTACGGCCCTGAATCAACATTTGAAACAATATAATGTTACGTGGGGAATGTTTGCGTTTGGAGTTTGAGG
This sequence comes from Leiobunum rupestre, assembly GCF_980474605.1. Lineage (NCBI taxonomy): Eukaryota > Metazoa > Arthropoda > Arachnida > Opiliones > Sclerosomatidae > Leiobunum > Leiobunum rupestre. Next base: position 44,751,272 of record NC_143390.1, read on the forward strand.
CACGTTTTAGGTCACCTGACTTCGCTTCTTTACTGTAATCTGCCAACACTGGCACGAAGTGCGTAAACCGACGAGTAAACGCTATATATTGACTACCATAAGTCGGCAACACTTTTGGTCTCCAGTTTTTGGTCCTACAGTCTCCCCTGGAAGGTTCGGCCTCCAGTCTTCGGTCCACCAGTTTCCACTTTAAGGTTGGGCATCCAGTCTCCACTGGAAGGATGGGCCTCCAGTTTCCACTGGAAGGTTGGGCCTCCAGCTCCAGTCTCCACTGGAAGGTTGGGCCTCCAGCTCCAGTCTCCACTGGAAGGATGCCAGGTTTCCAGTCTCCATAGAAATAGCAAGTCTTCGGTCACGGAGGCTGGAGACTGGACTACGCGCTACTTGGAAAAGTGATTTTCAATCTAGGGTACGAGGTCCATAAATAGTCTTATGATATGCTAATGCCTTATTTCTTTTTGTGAGGAAACTAAATGTAGCAAGGTATCCCAATTAACATAGTGTTTTGGTTAAATTGAAAAATAAGTAAAGTTACTAAAATAGATTGTTTTTTGCTTGATAAAAATTTCTTGGTTTAGTCCAATGAAAATTGAGCACCTTCGCTACCTTCAGTCACAAAATATTATTATAGGAAAAATAGGATTATATTTTTGAGCAAATTTAAGCAAAAATGCTTAGAAAAATTAAGAAACGAACAAATGGGAAGGACTTGCTTCCGGAAATACTAACTGGCACATGTTAGTTTTGGTGAAAGCTAGACTTTCCCCATGTACTCCCTTTAACCATGTTTTATGTTCAATTGCCATTTCTCACAAGAGGAGGCAATCAGCTACCAAAACAGGGTCTAGCAATTGTTTTTGGTCGCAAATTATGCTGCTAAAGAGAGATTTCCAAAACATAAGTTGGAGTTCGTGTAGGTCCATGGTGGGTCTTAAAATATTGAATTTTGTTAGTATTACAGGGACACTTGGCTGCCTGCAACTCTAGTGTATTATAATCAAAAGTATCAAGGACAAAGTTATTACAAAACAATTTTAATACAAAATATTGTTCAAATGTTTAAAATATAAAAAGAAAAGCTGAATACACAAAATACTTTATTTTTTATCTTTCTAGCCGAATGTTTCATGTCAAAAAGTACCGATTTTGTAAAACATAGTACAAAATATAATAGTACTATTATTTTCGTTGCAATTGGAATGCACATACTTTGTACACCTAAATGCAGAAAATTTATTATATCGTAAATATATATATACAAAATTTAAAAGGATAAAAACCATAAACAAGGCAAAATAATCTTTTGCATGTCAGGAAAGGTTAAAAAGGTAAAAAGAAATTCCGCCTAACTATAAACGTGTTCTTTAATTCGTAACCCTGCACACTTTAATTCCCATTTCTTGGAGGAGGTGTAATTAAAGAAACACAGTTGTACCTAAGAGATGGAAATTGGTTAGAGACAATGTAATTGGACACTCTAATTTAAAAAATGACTTAATTTACTTTGGCGATTTATATTTTTCATATATTGCCTTGTGTTTGAGCTGCCTTGCATTGACGAATATATTGTACAAATCAGAAACACAATCCTGAAAGCTGTCTTCTTCATATCCCGATATATCTTCCAGCAAATCACTCTAAAAATAAAAAGAAGAGTAAATAAAATTGTTTTTCTTAATATCACTATGCTATATTTAATTACCCAAGGCTCTTGTCCCATTGTATACTTTGCAAGTGAAAATGCAGCACTCGCTATTTGACTTGGTAGGTAGCATAAAAATTTGTCTCCATTCAAAAGGCTCAATTCACAGAGATACTAGAAGCAAATTTTATATTAACTATAAAAATTACAGTAATTTTGTAAAATATTTTGATCTATGGCATACTCGAGCTAAGTTTGTAGTCCTTTGAGGTTCCAAAGTTGTAGTTTTGGAATAGTAGAGGGAAGTTAGCCTTTGAATAAATGAAAATGCAGTGGGTATGGCTAAATCAAAGGCTAATACTTCCAATAACAGATGTTCCATTCTCAGAACTTGGCGTTTAGTGTATGTGTCATCAGTTATGTACACAAATTCTTTCAAGTCTGGTGGATAAATTTCCTCATATTTACTGAAAATGAAACTTAGTTTTTAAAACACATTATTTTAAATAACAAATAAAATTGGGAGATTGAACTTACGATGCTATAAACAAAGCTGATGTTCCAACAAGTTGAAGTTTTGAGCGTACGACTGACATTGCAGACAAAAATCGGTCAACATAGGCAATTGCGAGGTAAAGCGTCTCGGTCTCTAGTTTATACTCCTCGCATACTTCAACTAACCAATCTACAACAATAGTTCTCATATTGCTAGTAATGTCTGGCTGTCTCTTCATGTAATTGGCTTTTGGACGAAATTTAACCTGAAATTAAAAAATATTAATGGAATTCTAATAATGTAAAATATAGCACGTAATTACCTCTAAATTCAAAAGATGAGAGTATATTTCAGTCGTGAATTCTGGGACAAGATAAAGATCAGGAGATTCAATTACGGAATAATTTTCTTTCACGTCATTGTGCATAAATTCTGAAGAAATAGACCTGTCTAAAAGCATGGGAGAAGTGGAACCTATAAAATAATTTAAGTATATAAATATTTTGTTATTTTCATTATGAATCATCACAATACCCGATAACATAGAGTCATCTCTTAAAGGTGACCATATAGTAGTTGGCTCCAGATCCGACACACAACTTCCAATCTTCCCACATTCATCTTCTTCGGACACCTTGACTGACTCAACTTGATATCTTTTGTACTTGAAAAATTTGTTTTCTGGTTTCGCCAAAATATCAGTTTTGATGTAGTTCAGGCTTCCCGAGTTTGCGTTCAATTTCTTGGAGTTAGGTAGAATAATTTTTATCTTATTTTCAATGTTGGAATTATTTGAGCATGATGCAATTTCAGCTAATGCTATTCTCTTTCCTTGTTTATCATTTGAAATTTTTTCATTAGGAAATGTTTTGGTTGTTGGTAAAGTGGAATTTGAGGTTTTGAGTAGCGTGGAAGCAACGCTGGCATCTTCATCATTGTAAATTAGAATTCCTTTATGAGCATTCATTGTGAAAGTATTTATCTATAAAAAAGCACAAAATAATACACAACAACCAGCATTTTTTGCTCCAGATTATTGACAAGCTAAGGCACTCTAGCGATTCAATTCCAAATAGGATTAACAATAGAGATGCCCTGCACCAAATTTTTGAAATTATATAGACAAAACGTTTAATAAAATTAGGTTTAAGACAGTGTCACCTTGGATTAATAATAGGACTACGGTGTCACAATTCACATAACCCAACCAGCCCCTCAAACTTTAAAAGAGGATAAAGGATTTTAAGAGCTTCAAAGAAAGCATTCCCACCCTGGCTTTTGAAAGGCAAAGCCTGATTACAATATATATTTTAGTCTAGTTAGAGTTATACTGTTTATACAAGAATAATTTAATAATTATACTAACCAAGTCTTAAAAGTGTAATTTGAAATTTGAAAACCAGTAGCAGTCTGCGTCAGTGGGAACCCTTCGAGGCTTCGACTCTGAAATATTAACGATAATTTTCCAATTTGAAATTAATGATTTGATGTAAACAAAACAAGAATTATCAAACACGCCTAAATCCCACGGACGTTTTTCATAACTTCCAATTATAAAACAGCTATGTTAAAAGGAAACAAGAGACTGATAAGACCGCTTTTTATCTGGTAGTTCGCGGTTTTAAATTAAAAATTTAAACCTTGCCCTTGTTCGTGCTGCCCCCTACATTATTTTTTGTGTTTATAAAACGGCCAAAAAGATTTCGCTACCTTAGTTCCAAAACCAGGTAACTTGAATTGCTTTATTTGGCATTTTTCAAAAGAGTTCTTTAGTTCTGTATTCACAAAAGGTCAATGACCCATCATGTCAAGTATTTCAAAGATGGTTTTTACTAAAACATTAAAAATAGTGCCCACATAGTTTCAAAATCATCAAATCATTTTTTTTTTTAATTTTTTATATTATTTTTTTTTCGGTAAATTTATTTAGCTATACCTGATTTTGGAACTAAGGTAACTATTTCCACATTTTTAACGCTATTGACTTTTTCTCTGTTAACTGTTTACCCACTTAGGTTTGGTAACATAGTTTTGTATAAATTACAAAGCCACAAAGGCCAACTTATGCGTAGACATACAGAATTGCGGGATTAGCAATGAACACAATATAAATTATTTTAGAGTTAAAAAGAAGTTAAAAAAATAATATAGAGATTAAGACCAATAATAAAAAAACAAAACCAATACAAACATTAAGAAAACCACGAAGAAACAAAAAATTATGAGATCATGACAAGTTCTGGGGGGCGATTTTGTAAAAAATCGAATGGGAATTCGATCTCGAAACCCTATACCATAGAAATCTCATAGGTAACTAGAATGCTGCCGTCTACGGCCGAGCTTGACGCCAGTTCGCCTTGAACCTTCAGCCAATGAGAGGCCGTAGAGTGGTTCCGCCAAGGAGGATAATAATCCTCCTTGGTTCCGCTACTATAGCGGGAGATAGGTGACGTCATTCTCTCTGGTGACATTAAATTCTTGGCAGAACCACTCTTTGAGCTCTGATTGGCTGAGATCTGGCTATCGTCTGCCACGGCGTTTGGTACATTTGCCAGTTACACGGCAGCATTCTAGTTACCTATGAGATTTCTATGCCCTATACCATGTCGAGACAAAATTTTTGTTTGTCATTAGTCTCGTCTCGGTCTCACAATAATTTCCCCAAAAACACGAGAGCTCGTCTCGGTCTCATAAGTTTTTTTTTTCTAAATACGATAGCTCGTCTCGGGCTCATCAATATTTTTTTTAAACACAAGAGCTCGTCTCGAACTCACAATTCCTCTCCCTAAACATTTGAGCTTGTCTCGGGCTCATACTTATTTATGTTACTAACAAGGGCTCGTGTCAGTCTCATCAAAGATAATCTCATAAGAATTTGCGTAACTGGCGGGGCTCATTTCTGTCTGTTAATATCTTTTTGAAGTTTTAATATTTTTTTATATTGATATATAAATCCTAAGTCAAACGAAACAGCCGGGCGACCAGGTCTGGTATTCTCTTCTCTTCACTACAACAATCTTCGAAAATTCTTACTTTGGACCAATCAGAAAACGATTAAGTGAAATCACGTTTCCGTATTAACCTAGTACCATATGTAACATAATTACTCATAAGTATGCCACTAGCTCTATTTCTTCACTAACGGTTTGTTTCACAGATATTGCGTCATCCGTACTCTACGTAATATTTGACGTCATGTTTGATGTAATGGGTACGTTCAGAAACAGTCAACGGAAAAAAAACCGATGGATTTATATTTTCCACCGATGAGCTTTTTCGTCATAATTACGTCGTAAGTTGCTGAACGCTTTTATTCAGTCATCGGTGTTTTTTAAAATAGCGTAGCATTAATAGTAGTTTTACGTCAGTAATGACGTCAGTCATCGGAAAAACCGACTATCTCTTTCGGTGACTTCGGTGTCTCACCGATGACTATCGTGACGTCAATACCCGAAATTAAAATGCCGTTCAGTAAAACACCGGTGTCACCGGTGGCTCAGCGGACTCACCGGTGAGCGTTTCTGAACGCAGCCAATATTTGACGTCATCGAATCTCAAATGCCGATTATGCCATCGCACATTTAGCTCTACGTCTGATAAATCGACGGCCATTATTTTAGTAAGCAAACCTGTTTGAACAACCAAGGCTTAGGAGTTAAAATGAGATACAATAGTGTCCGGTGCTGTTAATGCAATGAATTTGCAAATTAATGAAGTTTTCGGAGACTCACGTTCTAAAATAAATTCGCATTGTCAAATAAAAGAAGCAGGTTTATTGGAATAAATAGTTGAAATTCAGGTTGAGCTTTTCTAGGGAATCTACAAGGTTGCACAGTGTTTCGAAATCGACTTTTTAGTGACAAAATTAAAAATCAACTCAATATAATAAATGTATATATATTTTAAATTGTTGTTTTAAGTTGTATCCGAAAATATAAATTATATTTCGCTATCTGCCACCAGAGGGCCAAACGTTCCCTACATGGAATTCCATAGAACTTCTTTTTGCAAAGCGTGTATAGAACTATGATATACATAAATTTAAAATTTGGTAAAATTCGGTTGAACAGATCTTCTGTAAAATGCAATCAAAGGGCCAATTTTGACCAAAATACGGCTATTTCTAAAGGCTTTTTATCCAAAAGTTGCAAGTTGTTGCAAAATATTTCATCACTGTCTTGAAGAACCGTTCCCGTAGGATAACTTGCAAAAAACCCGAGCACCAATCACCTCCAAGTTTTTAAGATATATCAAGTTTTATCACGTTTAAAAATATTTCTTGAAATAGCTAATTCATGGTGTCTCTGTACATCTTGTTTGCCTTTTCGTTACTAAAAAATCTACTTCTAAGGAGAAATCCCAAGCTTATTCTAATATTAGTAGGATTTTGTCGTGCCTGGCTTCAAATAGGTTCGAACTAGCTAGGGGTTTCTCCTTCGTAGTAAGTTTTTTAGTAACGAAAAGGCAAACAAGATGTGCAGAGACACCATGAATGAGCTATTTCAAGGAATATTTTTAAACGTGATAAAACTTGATATATCTTAAAAACTTGGAGGTGATTGGTGCTCGGGTTTTTTGTAGGTTATCCTACGGGAACGGTTCTACAAGACAGTGATGAAATATTTTGCAACAACTTGCAACTTTTGGATAAAAAGCTTTTAGAAAAAGCCGTATTTTGGTCAAAATTGGCCCTTTGATTGCATTTTACAGAAGATCTGTTCAACCGAATTTTACCAAATTTTAAATTTATGTATATCATAGTTCTATACACTCTTTGCAAAAAGAAGTTCTATGGAATTCCATGTAGGGAACGTTTGGCCCTCTGGTGGCAGATAGCGAAATATAATTTATATTTTCGGATACAACTTAAAACAACAATTTAAAATATATATACATTTATTATATTGAGTTGATTTTTAATTTTGTCACTAAAAAGTCGATTTCGAAACACTGTGGGTTGGAGTCTTTGGCTCTTTGCAGATTCTTTTGAGCCTAGGCCTAACGTTTCTAGGCTCGGTATGGGTTTTAAAACGCTGGTGGAATATCCCACTTCGACGACTTGTTCCATTTTGGAAAGCGATCACTGAACCGTATTGGTAATTTTTCCCAACCTTTTATTTTTCTAAACTACTCATTATTTAACTTCATCCGCACAAACCGAGCGAGTTTATAAATTTCAATAAAGCTAGATTGGGCGGACTAAAATTCCGACGCAAAAAATTCCTTATCAATTTAGAGGTTTTCCATTGGCTGAAATAAATATGTTAGTAGCCAATAGTGTGACTCCCAAAATTACTAGGATGAATAAAAAGGTTAAAATCTAACGTAGTCCACCTTTTTACTGGTTCGTGGTGAAACAAACCGTTAGTGAAGATTATTGAATGGAATAAAGGTACAGTGGCATACTTATGAGTAATTATGTTACATATGCTAGTACACCAGAGCAGCTCTCTTCAAGGGCGACACGGCCAACTGTGATCACGCGCTATTCGCTCTTTACCCACAACGCAAACAGCACGTAATCAAAGTTGGTCGTGTAAAATTTGAAACGGAGAATTAGGCTACGAAAACTAAACACGTCTCGAAGTTACAGTGATTAATTAGACAAAGTAAATTAATGTCAAAAGATTATTTTTAATAAGCTAATGTAATGGTTTTATAAGCTATTCTAATTGTTTACACCATAATGGGTCGAAGGTTTTAGTTAAAGGTTGTGTTAAAACCGGTAGAAACCAAAATGTTCAATGCATAAGTAAGACAGTGTATAATAAGAAATAGAAATAAGGAATAGAAGGAATTTATCAGAAGCAATGATTTAATATTTAGATTCCCAATTAAAACACCGACTTTAGTAAAGAAATGGCTTGAGGCTATAAGACAACTTGATGCGACACCTGGTATACAATAGGAAGACGTGATTTGCGGGGTTCATTTTGACCAGCCTGCTTATCGTGAAAACGCGAAAATAAGAGTACACTCAGGTAAAATGCAGTGCCAACTTTGAAATTTTATTTATTTAATGATAAGACCAGTAATGTCAGATTGAGGACCAGTAATGTCAGATTGAGGGAAATTTCCCACATTTAGAGAAATTTTAACCCTAAAAACGGTGAAAAGGGAAACACGAATTAGCTAAATCTAGGGAAATTCGAGGGAAAAAATTATTTTATTCAAAGCTAACATAACAAGTCGGCCCAGGCCGTAATATTAGTTCCACATCAGTGTATTCGAGTGGGCAAACCCATACACCCTTAGTAGACACAGGTAGGCAAACTAATACAAAAGCTGTTGAGGCTACGTGATTTCTTATCGTTTGATATATAAATTGCCATGCTAAGTTAAAGAGTGGATTCCGCCCACCATCAGGAGACCTGGGTGGGAAAACTGATATAAAAGCTGTTGAGCCCATGTGATTTCCTATTGTTTGATATATAATTTACCATCATATGTTAAAGAGTGGGAAAACCAATACAAAAGCTGTTGAGGCCATGTGATTTCCTATCGTTCGATATATAAAATACCATCCTAAGTTGAAGGATTAAAACTTGGGCGCCACCCACCCTCAGGATACGCGGGTGGGCAAACCAATACAAAAACTGTTGAACCCATGTGATTTCCTATTGTTTGATATATAATTTACCAATCTATGTTAAAGAGTGCACACCGCCCACCCTCTGGATACGCGGGTTGGCAAACCAATACAAAAGCTGTTGAGGCCATGTGATTTCCTATCGTTAGATATATAAAATTCCATCCTAAGTTGAAGGATTCAAACTTGGGCGCCACCCACCCTCAGGATACGTGGGTGGGCAAAGCAATACAAAAGCTGTTGAGGCCATGTGATTTACTATCGTTTGATATATAATTTACCATCCTATGTTAAAGAGTGGCCACCGCCCACCCTCAGGATACCCGGGTGGGCAAACCAAATTAACCAATACAAAAGCTATTGAGGCCATGTGATTTCCATAAGTGGATCATTCTCTCTAAGTAAACAAAACGCTATGCTACCTATGACTAGAGTCTTTGTCGGGGTCGGTCTGGCCATGGATTAATTAATTTTACCCCCTTGTATCGGTAAAACAGGAAACTTCCGGTATAGACAATTTTGGTCACCAGGGTGCGCCTGGAGCAGATATCCCTGAGTTAATTAATCCATGGTCTGGCAGCCCTTTACAACTGCCCTATACTGTGTATCACATCAACTTCACTCTGAAATTATACTGCCGAATCTCACGTTTCTTACATGTCTTATGGTACGTTTCACGTTTGAAACGTGTCTCGAGGGCCGAGAGAGATAAATTTTGGGGGTTGGCTCCTCGAATTTCCCCCCCCAAAAAACCTATACCATATTTGTTCAAGGTCAGTTTCAGATCCAAGGGTAGAGTTTTGTTCAATAAACGCCCCTTTAGTTACCGTCTTGACCACTCGGTGGCGCCTCCGCCGAAATATTAGTTTTTTCTCTCTGGAGTTTGCTCTCTATACAAGCTCAGACGTCACGAAACTCAGACTAAGATACCCGGTTGAGACCCGGAATTTGTATACATAGAGAGAATGATCCACTTATGACAACACTTAACGACATGTGACATTCCGTCCATAGCAATAGTCCCACTTCGATATATATATATCGATGTGGAACTAAAAATTGGGCACACCTTCATTAAATTAACTTATTATGAAAGATTCAATTAATACCATCATAAGTGTTTGGTCGGATTCGCTTTGGCTGTCACACCTGAAATGTTTTATGGCAATTTGGAAAGTCGTCTGCTAAATAACTGGCCCACAGGAACGAGTCCGCTCTATCCCTAGTACAAACTGTATTTTTTATATTGGTAAAATTAAGGCTTAGGTAATCGTACAGTTGTTACTATATGCGTTGTTAGTAAGTTTTGTAATAAATAAAAACGTCATTTCATTTTTTCATTTTTTTGGTCTCATACGATGAAGGGCTAAGCTCGACGAAACCGGTCAGACGCTCATGTAAATATTGTAAAAAGAAAAATATTTTAAAAATATATATATGC